>NC_046157.1:110550803-110800266 GCF_011064425.1 Rattus rattus
GTTTCTAATGTCCTGCAGCTATTCAATTCTAAATTGGTCGTATGCATAACTGACTACAGTTTCCAATTAGTTACCACCTATTCAGTAAGCATACGTTGTTTTCTGACTTTACGAAAAGCAAACGGTAGGATTGCCATGACTTAGTCTGTGAGCCTCCTATAGTCCTTTAAAAATGTCTCTTCCGGCTTTGCGGGTTAGGCCACCAAGCGGGAAGCCAAGCAGGAAGCCTCCTGTCAGTGCTGGCATCTGGATACAGCTGTGTCAGCAGGCAGGCCTGCCTTATCAAGGCCAGCACGCACTGCTGCACGGCCACACGGTAGCTGCTCTTTGTTAGGTAAAGATGCAGCGTAAGGAGAGGCGCAACAAGGCGTAACACTCCTGATTCATCAGCCAGCGGGCTTACTAAACACAGGGTGTGTCTGAGCAGCGTGCTGTCGGGCATTTTCACCATGGCACAGACAGGTCGTATACATAATACAGACCTAAACGGTTTAACATCCTACATACCATGGGTCTGTAGGGGTGTGTGTGTGTGTGTGTGTGTGTGTGTGTGTGTGTGTGTGTGTGTGCGTGCGTGTGCGCGCGCACGTGCGTGTGTGCATGTATGTGTGAGTCTATGTATGTATGTGTGTGTGCATGTGTGTATATGTGTGTCTGGATGTATTTGTGTGTGTGTGTGTGTGTGTGTGTATGTTGTGCATGTATGTATATATATGGGTGTGTGTAAGTGTGTATGGGTATGTGGGTGTGTGTGAGGGCGTGGTACATTACCTGATGCTTGAAAAGCCGTGATGAATAAAAACAATGTGCGACTGAATTGAGCACAAGATAAAACTATGCAACCAGGAAGTGCAGTCACCATCAGATGCATAAGGTTGCTGCTGATCTGACAGGAGAAAACTGATGTGCTCTAACAATACATATAATACGGTAAAAAACCTAAAGCAGCAACATAGTCTCTGTTAGCACAGCCACAGCATCTTGTCCTATCTGTAACTGTGTTACACTTTTCTGCCAATGGTAGTGCAGGAGGCTTGCTCACAACAAACACGTCAGTAGGGTCGTTGTACTGCGCCCTTGAGACAAGGGATAGAAATTTCTCAGCTCCATTAAAGCCCGTTGTGTCAGTTGGGGTACAAGGACTACACTCTGCAAAGAACGCAGCCTGAGGTAAAGGCAGCTCTGAGTAGGAAACAGCCTTGGACAGACAGACCACCCGAGGGACCAGAGGACAAGCTAGCATGGCCGGCCGAGCTTTCGCAGCTGCTTTCTCCCGGTTGAATCGGACCTTGCAGCAGGGCTTCTTCTCCTGATGTGCCTTCTCTCCTAACTGTGTGCTAAAGGCTGGATCTGAGCTCCCTCTGCACATCCAATCACTGTACTTTGTTTCCTCTGCTAACAGCGTTCTTTAATGTGACCGGTATCCTGTGTCGTTTCTTCTAGTTCATCATCACGGGAGTAAAATGTTGCGTTCGGAATCAAACTCTTCAATTACTGCTACTCAGCCTACTCTAGGTCGGCACCTTCCCCACCCCTTGGCTCTCCCCTTTCTCTCTCCTACCTTCGCATTCCTGCTTTCATGATTTGTTTTAACATAATACGCTTCATTCGCGCGTATGGCTTAACTCACATGCAGCGAGCTGGGGCTTCTAGTCATAACTCTGAAAACGAGACACGCTGAGTGTTACACAAGCGATCAAGCACATGCTAACACGTTGCCCATCGGGTCCCTGTGGAGTGTTCTCCATGCGCACATGTGTTTGTATGAGTGCTGCATCACCAATAGCCTCTAGTGGACCCTGGGTCCGGCGTTTGTTACTGCATGTTGGTAAACCCGTTTGTTTGCGTTCTTGTTTTTGGTTTTGGTTTTTTTTTTAAGGCCTAAAATTAAAATGCTAGCTGCCTCACTTGAGTGAAAATTCTGAACGTTTTTGTGTTATCTTCATGACTAACAAGCCATCTCTGATTTTACATAATCGTTTAATCCCAATGTTAAATACCGGCATTCTCCAGACCTCAGCAATACATGTAAAAGACACGGCCCTGCCTTCCTGACGTGTCTGCTCAGTGTGGTATGAGGGTAACAACAACGTGTGGGCACCCGTAGCTGGTGGACTGACAGTAGTAGCATGAGCCTCCCATTTTCACGCTGACTTTGTTTTACACCGGTTCCTCTTGCTGGCGTCTAGTGTTAGAGTAAAAGCCCACCCTCTCCCATCTCCACGGCCCCTCGTTTCCGAGAGGAATGCATTGCGAAGGAATGCATTTGACTTCTTGTTATGCTGAGTTGGAGCTGGCATGGCAAAAAGGTGTTCTCGAGATTCTCCGAGCGCTGCGTGGTGCCAGGTGGCCCTCCCTCCCGCAGAGACTGAGTGCTTTCTCTTCTTGTCTCTGCATTGTGCCACCCGTGTGCCATCCAGCCAAAGGAAGGACCAACATGGAGCTGCGGGAGAAGTTCATCTTAGCGGACGGGGCCAGCCAGGGTATGGCTGCCTTCCGACCACGAGGCCGCCGATCTCGGCCTTCGTCGAGAGGAGCTTCCCCCAACAGATCCACTTCCGCATCCAGTCACGCCTGCCAGGCAGCCTCCCCACAGGTGCCTGCTGCCGCCAGCACACCCAAGGTAGGACTCCAGGCCTCGGCCCCGCCTCCTGATGCACCCACTGTCCAGAGAAACCATCTGGTGTTTCATTTCCCCGGTATTTGTGAGACCAGCCGTATTTTTAAATATGTTTGGCCCAGTGACCCATGAAGCCGTTGGTCTGTACAGGTTGGGTTTTTTGGGGGTTTGGGGGGAGGTTTTTTTGGGGTTGTGGGGTTTTTTTGTTTTGTTTTGTTTTGTTTTTTGGTATTCTGATTTGTCATCAGCTCTGCCCACTCTTACCTTCACTGCCTGTGTAAAGCACTCTACCGTAAAGACCTCTCTCCTGTGGGTTTGTTTCTCACCCTTTACATTTGATGTACCGTTGTTCCACGCAGATTCTGCACCCTTTAACACGCAATTATGGTAAACCATGGTTGGCAAACAGCAAAATGTCAACTCCTTGTAAAGCAGCAGAATGCCCAGACTTTCCCGTGTCATCTGCAGAGGTATTGTAAGGCCCCCAGACCGCAGGCTTAACAGCCTTCTCTGGCTGACACTCACCTACTAACACCGCCTCACCGATGTCCTTGATGTGTGCACCTCTGATAATACTACATCTTCCTCTTAACTTCCTGCAAATCAGTTCTCAGGGGGCGTGAGAATAAGGTTATCAGGAAAGACGGTGGCAGCCTAAGGTGTCCACACCGCGAGGCTATATCCGCTCCTTGGCTTTTGTTCTCCGTATGTATGGCCTACGAAAGAACGCCCCTTCTAATAGACATAACTCCAGCATGAAACAGCACATTCCCTTAGATGAGAACCGGAAACAATGTCATTTGCAAGAGAATTAGCTTAAACGATTTTAGCTCGTGTCCACCGTTGAATTGCCCCTCTGAATGTCTGTGGCATTCCCTTCTGCTCCTTCATGCTGGCCCGGTGTGACTTGGTACTCAGAGGCATCAGAGTATCGGATAGGGGTGGGAATGTAGAAAGCTGACTGTCATTTTCCAAAGGTGTCCGTATTATATCTTAGTAACTAATATTATCCGAGCATTCTGTAACGTCTCAAAATGACAGATCCAGAGAGAAGATATTTAGGGAACATAACATTTGCCAAGATTCACTCACATACCAGGTTGTTCACATTCAGTTAAAAATCAACCCATCTATTTCTCTAAAGAAACTGTGCGAATTGATCAGGGTAGGCACCATTTCAGGTGCTTGTCCAAGCCACAGTGACAGGGGAGGAGTGCCTAACCATCCTTTCTTGGAAATGAGGAGTTATTTTTGGCCTAATGGTTTAGGAAGAAAGCCAGGGCCCTTGTGTAAGAGAAGTACAGTGCTTTTTAAAAACCCATGATGGTTTTCATAACTGTTTCCCAGTTACTGAATCCTCACATTAGTTACAAAAGGTGGGCAGAGGAGAGTCCCCTGCCTTCTCAGTACCAGTCCCTGAGGGGGCCAGGTGAGACGGTTGAGACAAACACAGACTTCCTTCAAATGCCCCTTCCCGCCTCCTCCTTCCCCTGGGCCCCAGACTCCGACTTGTCTCCCACTTGAAGGAGCAATCAAAGACCGCACCAAGAAATGTCAATGAGTTGTTGTGGCTCCACTATGTAAAAGCCCTTGCCCTCAAACCAATAATTGTTTTAAATATTTGGGGGTAAATTTCTATGTTCACCCTTGTTTTTAAGTAGCAGCTGCCCCAGTTAAAGTAGGGACTGGGGAAACGGCTCGGTTGGTAAATTACCCACTGCACAGAGGCGAGGCCTGAGTCCGCATCCCCAGAACCCACCTAAAAGCAAGGTACTCAAGGGAGAATGGCGGAGAGAGACAGGCTAGTGAGTCAGTGAGACACCCCTCAAAGGCAAAGCCGAGGACAGCAAAGGGAGATGCCAGGCGTGCCCCGAGGCCGCAGCACGGGCTCCCGTGTGCCCGTGGACAAAGTCCTAAGTCCTTTAGCTGTTCACTTTTAAAGAATGGCCTCACAGTATCTCAAGAACAGTGGTGTGCACACGGGAAAGCCCAAGCACTCGAGGCACAGTGAGGCGGGTGGTCTTGGCCTTTATACGACCCTGGGGGACAGATTCATAGTTGATGCTTGCTCCCTTGTGGACGGCGAGGTGGGTGTACCGGTTAGCAGCCGGCTGATGTATATGAAAGCAGGGTGAGAATGTTTTCCTATAGAAATCACGCATAAAATACCCTGGAGCTGAGTGTGGATGAAACATGCCCGTTATTCCAGCACTCGGAGTGTGAAAGGGAGAACGGTCACTGTTATGGGCCAGCCTCAGCTACAGAATGAGTTTAAGGCCAACCTGGGCTACATGTCTGTTAAAAAAAAAAAATCACCTGCACTTAGGTTTGTGTATAGAACACACATGTAGATAGAGGGTAGGAATCCTAAAACCAAGAAATACCAAGTCAGAGGCTAGCATCAGTACCAAACACCTTGTATATGCTTCGTTAGTAATTTCCAGCTCTAATGAGAAAGGGTTCTGAACACAGTTATCATTTTTATAGATTTGTTTTCTCCATGGCTCCTTGGCTATGTGCTCACTGGCACTAGAGACCCCTGATATTCGAGTTCTGTTTTTAACTTCAGGAATTTCTAAAATGTCACGATGTAGAAACTTGGGTCCAGACCTATCACATTGTCTTACAATTGCTCCATACATTTCCCTCAGGTGACTCTTAAAAGTCTTTAAGAAATGTCTCCAAAGTATTGCCGTACGGTGTGAAGTTGGAAGGTCACACTTCCTGTTTGAGGGGTGTTTTTTTTGTTGTTGTTTTTGGTTTTTTGGGTTTTGTTGTTTTTTTTTTTTTCCTACTCCCATCTCTCAGTTTCTCTTTAATGTCTGCCTCATTTTCCTGAGAAAATTGAAGGCAGCGGAACGGTCAAGCATAATATTCAGCTCCCCGTCCCCACCCCGGCAACACCTGTCCAACCCCGTAACAATGATGGTTTGAGATGTGCTAACAGCCCACAGTTTGATTGGCCTTGTTTTCCCTCACTGTGTCTTCTGTGTCTTCTCTTCAATCATGAAGCTGTTTTCTTTAGACGGTTTCCTTTATCCGAGTAAGAATTTAAAAAATAAATAAATAAAAGGAGGAGGGCAGGTGGGAGCCGCACACCTCGCTGATCTTCAGAGGGCGTGTCTAGATGTCCAACCATGAGGGAAGTGTGTCAGTGGGATATCATGCAACACGAGCAAACTCTTATGCGGTCCCTACGCCGGTCACACACAGGGAACGCCAATCCAGGGAAGCAAGCTGCGGCTGCCAGGGTACTTATCAGGAAAGGTTTCCCTCCGGGGAGGACAACGCATGATAACGACCGCAGCCTCCAGAGTCCTAACGCAGTTTGCTGGTGAGTGTGTGACATCCGTTCCCCTCAGTAGTGACCCAAAGACCAGAGCTCCCTCTCTTCCTAGTTTGAAGAGAAATTGTTTGACATCACCGCATGCTTTTGAAATGAAGCGAAGCACTAATCCCTCCCCCCCACACAGAGAGAGAGAGAGAGAGAGAGAGAGAGAGAGAGAGAGAGAGAGAGAGAGAGATGGACACAGGAGATAAAGAAATCCTAGAAACGAGAGACTAAGCAGTTGCAGAACTGCGGGGCATGGACATAAGTCAGTCCTGGGCCCTTCTCTCTGGGAGCCTCCATTGCCACTCAGGGAGCATGCAGAGCTGTTCCAGGTCACTGGGGGAACCCAGGCACTGGGCCTTCCATCACAGAACAGTGAATTCAGTGGCATTGCCAGCTCTGCCAAGCTCTGAGCTCAGCATGAGGGACAGCTCTCACTTCCCCTCAGGCAAGGCCTACCCTGAGAGCCTGCAGGCACCAGGCTTTGGGGGACATCACTTCCAACAGCAGGGATGTCCAGCTGTTAACAGATGAGTTTTAAGTTCTTAAATGGGGTAAACAGGACTTAACTTCAGTATGTCGGTGGTGTCATTCAGTGTCTCCTTAGAATGAGGCTGCCTACCCTTGAGCAGTAATGAAAAGCCACAAGGCCAAGGAATTTTTATGCAAGCACCAAGAGCAAGAAAAGCAGGTTGATACCAAGCGTGGTGTTGCAGATGAATAATTAACGTTCCTCACCTCCATCCTCCATCCTCTCCTTCCAGAGTCCAGGAAGACACCCAGCCGCCCTGGAAGCAGAGCCGGAAGCAAAGCCGGGAGCAGAGCCAGCAGCCGCCGAGGCAGCGACGCGTCCGACTTTGACATTTCAGAAATCCAGTCTGTGTGCTCAGACGTGGAGACCGTCCCACAGACACACAGACCTGCGCCCCGAGCAGGTTCTCGGCCATCGACAGCCAAGCCTTCTAAAATCCCCACGCCCCAGAGGAAGTCACCCGCCGGCAAACTAGACAAGTCTTCGAAGAGATAGTGCAGTTGGCTCCGACCAGCCCTCCCCTGAGCATTTATTATTTAAGTGAATGATGTAAAATACGATGTAGAAATTACTGTGAAATATTGCAGGAGGCAAGTTTTAAATTCTGCAGATGGCCTTATTTGTGTATTTGTCTTTTTATTTGATCTGTATCACTTTTTTGGTCAGATTTTCTGGGGGTAAAAGTCACATCATATGTGATAAGGAAGAAAGTTTAACATGAACACTGTCTCGTGTAGACCACACACTAAAGTCAGTTACTGTACCTACAGGTAAGTCCACATTCTCTCTGACAACCACAGCACTACATAGCAGACACTAAGGGATACCTCATGACACCGTTCTATGGAAGTTCTGAACAGCTGACAGACCAAGCAGGGAGTCTTATTTTTTATTTTATTTTTTTATTTTCTATTTTTTTGCGATGCTCTAACTGTAAAGTAGACTGAAGACAAAAGGAAAAACACAACAAGACACAGTTCTTCGAGCAGCAACCAACAGAGAGTCAGAGTCACAGGAGAACGCCTCACGCAGCCGCGGGTACCAGGGTTGTGCAAGCATCTCCCAGCATCCTTGTGCTGCTGCTTTAGGCTCAACCAGACGCGCCCCGGGCGTCAGCCGTCTACACTGTAAGAGTCGGGTGCTCCGTGCATCCGTATAAACGTGCAAGGTTTGCTTTGCTTGGGTGGACAGCAGCCCCTGTACCATTTGAACTCATTTTGTAACAGCAATTTCGCTTGCAAAAAAAAGAAAAGAAAAGAAAAAAGAAAAAAAGCTATGAAATAAAACACGTCCCTTAACTACATTGCTATGGAATTAATTTTTTTCCCCAGGGAAAACTGGTGTATTTTTTTATGAACAGTATCGATTTGGAGTGACCAAAAGATACTTGAAAAAAGTGGGCTTATTTTGATTTCTCATCTGGAATAATCATGTTCTGGCATTATATCAACTTATATTTAATAAATATGCGTTTTAATTTATTATGTATACTCACATACTAGAGAAAGATATTAGTATGCATTTAATAAAACATATTCACTTGAACGTACGGAATACTTGGTTATTTGAAGTGAGCTTTTCTGTTTGTTTTAAATGAAGGGTAAATGATAGTAATAATAAAAATAATTATAAGTAATAATAGTCTGACAGGAGAGGCTGGGCGGTATGTAAGGAAATCAGAGCTAGTGGGAGGCACCCACCACTGTAGGTACTGAGTAAGTCCTCACTGTCTACACTCGTGTCAGTGATGCGTAGGCTACAGTGCTCCTGTCCTCATAGAATCCAGGGAGATGTCACCATGACCAAGGCAAGTCTTATAAAGGACAACAGTTAATTGGGGCTGGTTTACAGGTCCAGAGGTTCAGTCCATTATCATCAAGGTGGGAGCATGGCAGCATCCAGGCAGGCATGGTGCAGGAGGAGCTGAGAGTTCTACATCTTCATCTGAAGCCCTCTAGGAGAAGACTGGCTCCCACAAGGTTAGGATGAGGGTCTTAAAGCCCACACACACACAGTGTCACACCCACTCCAACAAGGCCATGCCTTCAAATAGTGCCATTCCCTGGCCCAAGCATCTACAAACCATCCCAGGAGACCTGATTATGAATCAGGAGAAAGAATCATCAGAGTGGGGTGTTTAACAAGATGACTGACTTTATTGTTGAAAATGGCAGCTGGCTCCTTTGAACACGTGAGGTCCCAGCACTCTCCGTAACTACATGCAGTTCAGAGAAGGGTCGTGCTGGTGCTCAGGTACATGGGGAAAGGATTATTGTGTTCCTGCTTGCCTAGGTTTTTATCGTTCCGACAATAGGTGCCTTGTCTATCCAGTGGCTATGCCCTCTTGTCAAGACATGAACAAGGTAGTCCCCGCCATGAGGTGATGCGTCTGGCTATACAGCTGAAGCGACTATCCCTTTGATGCTTTGCAAACATTGGGTTTTTTACTTCAAAAGGAAGACAAAGGAATGATTTTGTTTCCATCCGCCTGAAAGCTACTGCTGTTAAAGAGGTCTCAGGGCCAGGCAGGAGAGGGCTCAGTGGTTAAGAGCACTCGTTGCTCTCTCAGAGGACTTGGGTTTGGTTCCCCCAGCTCACGACCACCTGTAACTCTAGTTCTAGGGGATCTGATGCCTTCTGTGGACCACATTGGTCACCAGACATGCACATGGTACACAGACACACATATGCAGGCAAACACTCATACACAGGAAACAGTAACAACGGAGGCAAGAGCCTCCTTTCTTACTAGTAAAGCTTTTCGAAGAAGACGGGTGGCTTAAGGTAGTTCGGAGAAGTCTGAAGAAACCACCTTGATATCACTGCCTTTGTGGAGACTTGAAACCGTTGGGGGCTTCCTTTCTCCTACGTTTGTGCTACCAGGGCCAGAGTCCTGAGGAGTCCTCCGTGTCACTGAGCACAGAGCGCCCTTTCCCACTTGCGTGCACTCTTCCCTTCTCCAAATTTTTCTTTTTTTCCTCAAGAGAACACCCCTCCCTGCCCTGTGCTACTGTACAAACAGGTACTCCACAGGTTACATCAAGGTCAGAGTGAGCTACATGGGGAGGTCGAGTCTTAAAAGCAATGACAAAAACAAACAAACAAACAAAAAAAAAAACAAAAAACACTGGGATGAAAACTCAATTTGGCATATCAGAGAATCCAGATGCTCAATAGAGGTTTTTGTCTGCAAAAGAAAAAAAAATACTAAAGCTACTGCTAATCACTGCCCTGCTCTCCTCTTTTGAAACAATGGCTGGTCCCAACTAAATGGCAAACGCAGGTTAAAAACTTGACAGATGGGGTTGGGGATTTAGCTCAGTGGTAGAGCGCTTGCCTAGCAAGCGTAAGGCCCTGGGTTCGGTCCCCAGCTCCGAAAAAAAGAAAAGAAAAAAACTTGACAGCTTCCCTTGGGTATCCAGGATGGACCTGTGAACAACGGAGGGGAGGAAAGGAAGGGGACATTCAGTCATTGATTTCATCATTCCAGAGCTCACTCTTTATTCCACAAGTGAAATACAGTGCAGCAGACTTCCCTCCTTCACACCATGCTCTGGCTGGTTTCCGGGTGAGTGACGTCCCCCCTCCCCCGTGCCTACAAGGAACACTGTCCCTTGCTCTTGGTCCTCCCCACCAATCTGATGTTTTTCCCACCTGCGATCCCACAAGACACTGCAGTGTTATTTTTCAGGACTTTAGGAAATGAGCTCCTCTCATGCTAAAGATTACTCGAGCACAACAACCTGCTTAGACGTAAACAGCGATGCCCAAAGCACGTGTGTGCATGAACCGTGGCGCTGGAGTTCTGGGTGTGAGCTGCCAGACCCCAGCGGAATTGTCATCACAACCCATGCCTGCTAGTACATAGGGGTTGAGCGGTTAGGGTGAGAACCAACAAAATAAAGGTTTTCCACCTCGCTACTGCTCCTCCCGATATGCTAAATTAGCAGATGCAAAACCGTATGCACAAAGGAAATTCCTCCTCTCCTTCTGTCCCCCACTTCCTCCCTCCTCTGTCCTCTCTGTCCTGTGACTGTTCTTAGGAAGAAATAGCTAACCCTAGATAAAGGATGACGGTCAGACCAGAGAAATCCCACTCAAATCTGATTTAGTGAAGCAAAGTTTGTTGGGGTCAATACTAGCACATGGGTGGCTCAAAAGTAACTGTCACCGACTGGAAAACTGCACCCTCGGAGCTCCCTGCTGACTTCCGAGGCTTAGGAAGACCCTCCCTCCCCACCCCCTCGTCTCACACATGATAGACCATCACCCCAGGAATGGGTGGGGACACCCCAACTCTACGAAGGAATTTCGCATTTATTCTTTTATTTTCCTTTATTGAAAACTAAAGTCGTTTTGAGGTTAAGAAATCTTCCAAATATTTCCCAAAGTAAAAATAAAATATTCTCTTAGAATGTTGCTATTCTTAAAACTAAAGCTACTTTGCCCTGGGGTAAGGAGGAAGAGGTTTAGTTCCCATGAATTGGAATCTAACCTCTTTGCCGTCGGTCTCCATGCTTCTCCCTAGCATGTCTCTGAGTAAAGAGTTTTAAAGGTTCTGTTACAGGAAATGAAGGTTCCTTTCCACAGGACCTTTGTCTTGTTGGTGAGGGAATTTAACAATTGACTGAGGAGGAAACTGACCGTTTTATTAAAAGTTTGAGGGGGAAAAAAACAAGGGTCAGTTAAGCTATAAATGTCAGCTGCTGTGCAGAGAAAAATGGAGAAGAGGAAGAGGAAGGAAGACCTGCATTAGGGTCAAGGAAAACAAGAAAGGTGGCAAATAGTACGTCAGAGAAAGTGAAAGTGTCCAGAGTGTGGAGGCAAGCATGTTTAAGATGTTGGCGAGTATTCAAAGATCAGATGGAGTAGAAAATCTCGGGGTAGAAATCTTGGCTCGAGTCCAGACAGATCACAGCAAGCCAACATGGTTCCAGGTGGAGAAGTTTAATGAGAGGAGAAGAAGAGGAGAGGAGGAGAGGAATAGAGGGCGGCCATGAGCACGAGGAGGGAAATGGGGAGAGAAGGGACAAAGGGAAAGAAGGGAAGAGAGCAAGCAACGAGAAGAGAAAAAAGAGAGGAGAGGAGAAGAGAGAAGAAGAGAAAAGAAAAAAAAAGAGAAGAGGAAAAAGAAGGAAAAGGAGAAGAGAGGGAGGAAGGAGAGGAGAGGAGGAGAGGAGAGGAGAGGCGAGGAGAGGAGAGGAGAGGAGAGGAGGGGAGGAGAGGGGAGGAGGAGAGGAGAGGAGAGGAGAGGAGAGGAGAGGAGAGGAGAGGAGAGAAAAGAAGAGAAGAGAGAGAGAGGAGAGAGAAGAGAAGAGAAGAGAAGAGAAGAGAGGAGAGGAGAAGAGAAGAGAAGAGAAGAGAAGAGAAGAGAAGAGAAGAGAAGAGAAGAGAAGAGAAGAGAAGAGAAAGAGCAAGAGCAAGAGCAAGAGCAAGAGAAAAGAGAATGAGGAGGGGGCAAGCAGCCCCTTATAAAGTATCCGGCACAGCTGGCTGTTGCCTGGTAACTGTGAGGCGGAGCATACCTGGCTGTTGCCAGGTAACTGTGAGGCGGAGCATACCTGGCTGTTGCCAGGTAACTGTGAGGCGGAGCATACCTGGCTGTTGCCAGGTAACTGTGAGGCGGAGCATACCTGGCTGTTGCCAGGTAACTGTGAGGCGGAGCTTAGGTACAATACCAACAAGGGGTGTGGTGGTTTGAAGGAGAATGGCCCCTGTGGGCTCACGGATTTGGTGTGTAGTCAGAGGGAAGTGGCGCTATTTGAAAGGATTAAAGAGACGTGGTCTTGTCGGAGGAATCGTGTCCCTGAGAGTGGGCTTGGAAGTTGCAAAAGCTCATGCCAATCCCGGTGTCTCTCTCCTGAGCCGAACCTGCTACCCTGCTTCCCACCGTGATGACAATGACTAAACCTCTAAAAGGATTAAGTCGGTCCCAACTAACTGCTCTAAGAGTTGCCTTGGCCTGGCGCGGTGTCTCTTCACAGCGACAGAACAGTGACTATGACAAAGGCCGGGGAATGAGGACAAGTTACACTTTCTGACTCAGAAAACTGAGCAGACTTGGTGAAGATCAGCAGATAACAGTCCCGAGGGAGTTGGGGGGTGAAGGAACTCTAGCCAGCCAGAGCATCACAAACATGGCTCTGGCAGGCCTTGCTCTTCTCCCGAATTCCCTATGCCTTGCTAAAAACAGTGAGATTCCATTCCCAAAGCTAACCACCAAGGTCTATTCTTTCCCTTATTTGGCCACAGTCTCCTCCTAAGGCTGACTACTAACGCTGACTAAAGTCCAACTACCGAAGTATTGAAGTCCAACAATGGAAAGCCCCCATTGGCTCACCTAATTAACATGCCCAATCAAAATTAAGCACCTCATCCTTATACGGTGGAGGGGGGGTCCCTTTTTACCTTTATAAACTGTCGTTTGCCTATGGGCCATGTCTGCTTCCTATCACCAGGCTGCCTTTTATCCTCCTCTGAGACAAATACCCCTTCCCCCTTTCCCTTGTTCCCTTCCCCTTCTCCCTCATCCTCTGTCTCCAGTCTTTGTCTCTAATTCCCTGCCCTTTGTCACCCTGGGGCAAATATATCTCCACTGTGCTGAGAACTCAGTCTCACTGGTCCTGAGCAGATACTGATCCTGTCATCGGGGGAGGGATAGTGTGTCTCCTGGTATTTATAAATATAATACATTATCTCATTCTGGTGATTAATCCTCCTAATCCCTCAGCATTTCTTTTAGTTTGTTTGCTTTTCTGAAGGGCCATCTCCTGGCCCAGTGATTGAGAAGCCCAATTGGATGAACTCTTAAGGAGAAGAATTTGGGGCAACTTAGAATATCATGTCTCCACCCAGAGCCAGAGGTAGAATTCATTCCATTCTTCGAACTAACAGGAAATCTCTTTCTTCTCATGAACCTTGACAAAGCCCTGATAAACTTTTCATATGTGTTTTAAATTTTAATTAGGAGCAACGCTGATTCTCCTCTGTCTGGCACTACCAGGGAAACTGTTGGAGACTGGGTTTCATCCTCAACAATCTGCAGGCCTGCTAATCTCTGCCCAGCTACCTAATAGTTTGTATGTGAATTGCCTCTAGGATTCTTTTTTTCCAGTTCTCATTTTTAACATCTCAGGACTCATTAAGGTGACGTTTTTCTTAACCACACTGGCGTCCATCCATGTTCCTGGTTGGGTGTTTCAATGTTCCTGGTTGGGTTTTCCTCAGATCTGGTACAGTCCTCCAATTTATCATGTGGATGAAGACGTGCAGGAGATGTTGCATAGCAATTTCCTGTGGGATTGAAACATTCTATCCTGAAGGAACAATATTTAAGCAGGAAAGTACACAATTCAAAATAGCTTCAGGAAGTCCCTAAAACTGATCAGACTCACTAGGCCTTTCCCAGCCAGAGTAAGGAATAAAAGCTCAGAGTCCCTTTCAGTTGAGCTACTGCCATGCAGTGGAGATTGATACCAGACAAGCTGCCTGGAAGAGGTTTAGAACAACTGAGTCACTTGGAAAAAAACACTTGCCAAACTGTTGAACTGCCTGCAAGCTGTACAGCGTGCTCCAGGTTCCCAGCTTTTGTAAGCTGTCATCCAGGCTGGGGTGGGCTTTGGTGATACAGCTGTCTTTGAGTCATTGCTGCTCCTGTAACTAACCCCTTACCCATATGCCTTTGAGTAACCCCTCACCTATATACCTGTGAGTAAACTCCCTCACCCGTGTGCCTATGAGTAACCCCTCACCTATATACCTGTGAGTAACCCCTCACTATATACCTGTGAGTAAACTCCTCACCCATATACCTGTGAGTAACCCCTCACCCATAGGCCTGTGAGAAACCCCCATAAAATCCATAGTTGACCAAGTTGGACTTTGATGTTATCCATATTTTGGACTGTCATGGGCTCCCTATTTTGGGTTGAGTAAATGTTTGTGTTACATCTTCCCAGGAACAGTTTTGTCACATACCAGGAGAGAAGATGACCTAAAACAGACTGGTGTTAAGGGACAACTGACTCCATTTTTCCTTTCTCAGTTAAACATAGTGTTAGAGTTTGGTTTATTCTTATATTGTTCCTTACAGTGTCTTTTTCCCCTGTAATCATGTCCCCAGCTAATCAGCTTGGTTTTGTTGTTGTTGTTGTTGTCCTTGTTGTTGTTGTTGTTGTTGTTGTTGCTTTTTTCCCCTCTACACGCTTGTGATTTACATATCATGAACGATTTTCATTGTTTCATGGTTTGTTCTGTGAACTAATTACAAAATTCCGCTCTCTAAATCACTTGCTCACTTGTGTTAAAAAGTTTCCCCTGCTTTTAAGGTCAGGGCTACTTCATCCTCCTACTTCAGAGGAGACTAAGTTTGGCCCAGTCGTAAAATAAGTTTTTACCTTGAAACATTTCGGTGTTTGATTTCGACACCATAACCGCTGGACAATGCTTAGTAGCACACACAGCAAGGGGGGGCAGCCTCTCTCCATGAACAATTAAAGTGTCTGCCAAGGGGAAAAAGTGACGGTGACCCTTTACTGGGGCTGGGGCAGGGACAGTATGAGGAAATTGTTGCAACAGTCTCTCCTTCCTGAGATTGTTTGCCCAAGGTGAGAGAGACTGGGAAGACAGCTTGTCCCAACAGACTTTCCTTTCTGTGCTGAGCAAGGTAAGCTCGGAGGAATCCTGCTCTAGGCGCTCTATCAGGTATCAAAGAGAAGGAGACCATCATCGTAATCACCATGTCTGTACAAGACAAAATTTACTCTTGATTTAGAGGGTGCACTGAGAAGTGCCAACACACAGAGACTGGAAGTGTGACTTTGGTTTTTATTCTAAGGAAGATGGCGGCTGTGTCTTCAGCTGGTCTCCAAAGAATCAGTACAGGAAAGGAAGGAGGAGAGGGGAAAGGGTCACGGCTCCAAGCCATCAAATTCCTCTCATAGAGCAGCGGACCTTTAACTAAGCAAAGGCTTAATGGGGAGGGTTAAACATTAAAACATTTGCATTAAAGTCTTACCAGGACTTACCAGGGAGGAGATGAAAAGGTTTTAATTCCTTGTCCTTAACACAAGTTCTATCATATTTGATATTTCTTACAGGGGCATGGAGATGTTCCTGAAGCCACAACTCAGGTTCCATTTATTTTCATACTCGAACTCTAAATGTACTAGAATCTGGCGATGATTCTGCCCTAATACCTGCCCACTGAACCAGTGTTGAATGTGCCCCATATATAGTGATACCTCTGGCATTGACCAGTATATACTAACTGGGAATCATTTTCTGTCTGACAGAAAGCTGAGCAAAGCCATTCCTGATCTTGACTTGAGGACCACGTCTCAGACAGGAAGTCAGTAATCACAAGCCAAAATTGCTGACTCTTGGCATGAGGAAGCTCCCCCACGCCCCAGAACCATAATTCAGTCTAATTCTTTTTTTTTTTAAGATTTATTTTATTTATTCCTTGTATGTAAGTACACTGTTGCTTTCTTCAGACACACCTGAAGGGGACATTGAATCCCATTATGGATGGTTGTGAGCCACCATGTGGTTGCTGGGAATTGAACTCAGGATCTCTGGAAGAGCAGTCAGTGCTCTTAACTGCTGAGCCATCTCTCCAGCCCTTCAGTCTAATTCTAAATAGCATGTACGTATTATCCATCAAAGCCAAGGATTTATCCATGACACTGAGCACAAGGCAACTTCACATTCTGAATTCACACCAGATGCCAAAAACTCTCCGTGTCCTGTTAGCCTTCCTATGGCCCTGTGGAATCTTCCCGCTTTTTGCTTTTTTTTTGTTCCTTTGAGCCGGGACCTTACTGGTATTCCCAGCTAGCCTGGAGCTTGCTTTATAGAACAGTCTGACCTTAAATTTCAAAGATATCTGCCTGCCTCTGCCTCCCAAGTGCAGGGAATCAAAGGAGTTTACCACCAAGCCTGGTTTCCTGTCTTTTTCTAATCTCTCGAGACTTTAAACTCCCACATAAAGATAGTTTGCATAAATTAGATGAGTCATATTCTTTTGTTAATGTTCATGGTTCGCTGAGGCAGGATGAAGAATGTTCTTCGCATTCAAATTAGAACGGAGGCAAGAAGCATGAAGAAGATACTGTGTGGAACAAATGTAAACCAGGAACAAACAATTCAGAAACAATGTTGCCCTGGAGAGTAGGCGCTGGCTGAACCACAGGCAGCCAGGATCACCACTAACCACAGGGTTATTAAATGGGCTTCTCTACTTATGAAAGAGTCCGGGACAGGTAGGTCTCAGCTGAAGCTCCAGTAAGGTAGAATATGGTAAGAAAAAAAAACAATTATTAATTACTGGTTTATTGATTTCTTTGGTGATTGACTAAAAGCTCTGCTTGTAATGCCTATTTGCCAGGCATGACGTCACTTGCTACAGAATAACATGGAGAAATAACATCCTGCTGACAGTCACATTCACCTGGATAAAAGCTCCCATGTTTGCCCGCTCTCCTTGAGGTTTTAGTGGACTTGATGAGAATACAAACTGGACCCGGGATTGAAGCCTTTCAGCAGCTATCCTAGCTTTGATTCACCAATGACATGGCCTCTCTTCCCCTCTTGTTGGTGTCAGAGCGCTTACTACAGAAGGATACCCACATTGGCTGTGTGATATCTGGCCAGCAACCTGGCATTCCTTCTACATCGACATGTGGAGAAGAAAACATGTTTTTGTAGCACAGAGGC
Source organism: Rattus rattus (assembly GCF_011064425.1). Lineage (NCBI taxonomy): Eukaryota > Metazoa > Chordata > Mammalia > Rodentia > Muridae > Rattus > Rattus rattus. The sequence goes on from NC_046157.1 coordinate 110,568,003, forward strand.
TGCAAGAATACAGATTAGAGGTGTGTGGGGAGAGAGGAGTGAGAGTCTACAAAATAACTCCTCTATTCTTTCGGCTCTTCTCTGGGATCAGTAAAAACTAAATATGGATGGGTGGTTTTTATAACCTATGAAAAACCCCGTCTTAGTAGTTGTTTATAGATTAACATCCGATCAGAGGTGAGCTGTTTCACAGCTGCTAGGAGACCTCCTGGTGGCATTACCTCATCATTTATTAAAAGCCCCTGGATGCAAATCAAAGCACATGGAACAGCACGGGGTGTTTTGTGCCCTTCAAATTTCTAGGGAGCACAATGAGGCATTTCTCTGAAGGAGAGTCTGTGGATTCAGATGTATAGCCCTATAGAGTGTGCACCACAGCAAGAGAAGCTATATGAGTGTTTGGTCTGCTGTCAGACTCATATTCTCTACTTCACAGAAAGATTCCGGACCTCTTTAAATGCCACAAATATGGGATGCTCTGGGAGAATATTGGAGTGGGATATTAACCCTGCCTCCTGACCAGTTAAACGTTGGGGGCTCCTAAGCTAGTAGAAGAACATTGTGGTCTTTGAATTCTTTAGATGTTGTGATCTTAAGTTCTCTGAAAAAAATCTATGTTTATGGTGCTTTGGGGACTTTCCTGTCAGCTCACAATTCTGGGAATGAATTCCTTTAATTAATTACCTGCAAATTTCATGATCTGAATGTTCTCTCTTAGAAGCCCCCTGTAGGGCAGAAAAATATGGGTATGAGGCTAAATTAGAATTTCACCTAAACACTTGGAGGGAGACAGTACAGGTATTGTCTATAAAGCAAACAGAGCATTCTATGCTAAATATTAGTCACTGCCTGTCTACATTGACAATTTAACAAAATATATTTTAATTTTTAACTGGGTATGTTGCCTTCTTAGTCCCTAAACTGGACAACTCTGTCTAATACTGCATTTCTGTGTTCTGGGTTTTGACAATACTGATGAACCCATGTAGATACCAGCCTGGGCATCCTGGAGACAAGTGCTCAGCTCCACGTGTGTCCAGTGAGGACCCGTGATGGGTTCAGAGTTGGAACAAAATGACTATAACAGTTTGTGGCTTGGGGAAGCAATCATTTGTATTTTACATTGTCCTTGTTTCTTATTCTTTTGGAAGACTCACTAGTCTCTGGTATAGACAGGAATGTGGAGGTGCAGAAGGATGGCCTTCTCTTCTTAGGGTTGTTTCAAACTGCTGGTGGGGTGTATGCCAAATTGAGTGCTATCTGACTATGAAATTTCTTCATCACCAAATACAGTGCACCAGATACATTATGTGTTCTATTTGCAGGAAAATGAGGCATTGACTGTGGAGATTTTCTTACCATGACTGAGTAAAATACTTTAGGAGAAATTCCCCATCCCTTTCTGTTTCTGAACTTGAACCTCTGGGCTTCGTGCTGAGCATGCATATTCCACCACTGCTACATGCTAAGCATGCATGCATGCTCCAACACTGCTACATGCTAAGCATACATGCTCCAACACTGCTACATGCTAAGCATGCATACTCCAGCACTGCTACATGCTAAGCATGCATGCTCCAACACTGCTACATGCTGAGCATGCATGCTCCAACACTGCTACATGCTGAGCATGCATGCTCCAACACTGCTACATGCTAAGCATACATGCTCCAACACTGCTACATGCTAAGCATGCATGATCCAGCACGACTATGCTCTAAGTATGCCTACTCTGCCACTGATCAGTTACCACAGGCTCTATGAGAAATTTTAATGGAATCTTTTAGCACGTGGTATTAATGACCCATCACACGAAAACTCTAAGAAACAGCTCCATGCTGACAAAAGACAAGGAACAACAGCTCGGCTGGATCCTGTTTCAAGGCTGGTTCCCTTACACAGCATGATGGGGTACTCAAGACCTGGTGCTATACCTCCGTAAGAGGACATTGAGACTCTGTGTGTGGCCCTGGCCTCGCACTATGGCTGAGCTAACACATGCCCTCCTGTCAGCACTAGTAGCTGCACGTCATAGTCCAGGACCCTCTGGACCTTCCAGTGCCACCCTCTGAGCCTGCCACAGCTGAAGGACTTTGCTATGGAAGCGGCTTGAACCTGTAAGGCTTCCAAGCATCCTCGCTGAAGATTCCCCAGTGGAATGCTGCAGCAGCATTCTCTGCCCAATTAACCATTCCCTCTTGAGGAGATGTTTAACTTTTATATTAGCATGACGTTGTAAGAAATGTTTGTGTTGATACACCAAGCATATTTGAAAGACAAATCTTGTATGAACCTCGGGAATGCTGAGCACTTCAGAGCCCTCTGGCCATGTTCTCCACACCATGGAACTTTCTCCAAAAGCCATCAGGATAGGAGTTGGTTCCTGGGCCTGGGAACATGAACTTTGACCCTGCCAGCCAGGTGGAGAAATCCTCCTTCAGATGATTGGACTCAGACAACTGTCTCCTTACAAGTTGTTGCTAAGACACAAGTTTAGACACAAGATGTCTAAACTTAGACAACTCCGTAGAACAGAAACTGTTCAGGTATTGGGAAGACTCCCGCTCCCCTAGGGTCTAGGACTTTGAACTTAGTTTCCCCCTTGTGATTATATAATCTGAAAACAAAATGGCAGTACTTAGGAAAAGTTTGTTTGTTCCCAACAAGGTATATTTCTTGGAGGCCATAAAAAGATAAAACCAATTGTCTAGTCTTCATAGCCTTTTCTTTAGAAATTGAGGCCATGGATATTCAGAGTTGATATTGAAGGATGTGGATTGATTCCTGTAATTTTGTTGATATTATAAGTGTATGCTTAGACTTACTTTGATTAATTGTTCTGGTACAGCTTACTTAACACTAGGACATTTTTGTATTAATCCATCTCTCCAGCCTGAAGTATTCCTTCCAGCATACTCTGCAGAGCTGTCTCAGTGATCATAAATTCCTTCGGTCTATTTTCATCACAGAAAGTTCTTATTTCCCATTCAATTTTAATTGATAGTTTAGGTTGTGGAGCTTGGAATGGACCTTTTCAAAGCCTTCCATCTTTAAGTATTTCTACTGAACAATCAGGGGTTAAACTTCCTAGTTGATTTAACCTTCCTGTTTTGCTGCTACAGCGTGTTTATTGTATGGCATGAGAAAGGGGAGAGAAACACCGGTGGCCTCGTGAAGCAGCAAAATATTTTATTATTCCCACCACATAAGCAGAGTCAATGCTCGATCAGGGCCACCAGACGAGGACTTGAGAGCCTTGTTTCTTCTGGCAGCCCTGGTTAGGGCCTGAAGATTGTTTATAAGCATAAAACAGCAAGCGTCTGGGCCAAGTTACAGTTATGACTTTTACCAATCAGAATTCGGGGATTAGGGACTTTCCCCAGTGTCCCGTTATTGTCAACCAACAATAAATCTGTCTTTGCCCAATTAATCAAATTCATTTGCCCTTTCTGTTGTCAGGAACAGACATTGTATTTTGGGGAGACTATTGTTGCTTAGAGATGGGGTTGGTAACAGGTATGTTTGGGGGAACAATTATTGTTTGGAGAGGGAGTTGATCGGTTTAGGTAAAATGGCCCTTGTTGTGATTTGCCCTGGGCTTATCTGTATTTTGATGCTAATTCCACTGCCCCAAGGACAGCTGCCCTGTCACTACTCAGGACTCAGGTGACTTCACAAGAAACTTCTCCCCATTGACCTTGTAAAATACAGGTGAGGGGCAAGTACAGGATAGAAGGAGGCCTGTCATTGGAGGAGAAGGAAGGATGGGCGGGAGAGAAGTTTGAAGGAAGAGGAGGAGACTGGAATGGAAAGGAGGAAGACAGGAGAGAGAGAGAGAGAGAGAGAGAGAGAGAGAGAGAGACAGACAGAGAGACAGAGAGACAGAGGAGAGACAGAGAGAGACAGAGAGAGAGAGAGAGAGAGAGAGAGAGAGAGAGAGAGAGAGAGAGAGAGAGAGAGAGAGAGAGAGAGATAGCGGGAGAATATGGTGGGTGATGTTAAAAGATTCTGCTCTGTGTATTTACAGGTTGTTATCAATGTTCCTAAGGGATGGATGGTACTGGGCATTGTATGTTTAGGTGGGCAATTATATCTTATCAATTAGGTCAAAGATTATTGGGTTGTGTGTTCTTTTATGTGACGGTTTGGGTGTAGGAAAGTGTGTGGCGGCAAGAGACACTGGGCCACCGTGGAGTTGGGATGTGCTTCCGCCAAGATATCCAGCAGATATCTTGGGGCACTGTGGTGCTGAACCTAGCAAGGTAAAAGACAACCATACTTTTTATTTTTTATATTTTTACAATAGCAGGCTGTACTTAAGACAAGTTCCTTTTATCTGCTCCCAACATTGAAACTTTCAATACCATTCCTTTTGTCTGTTGCTTGAGTTAGGGTTACTATGGCAAAGGTGAAACATCATGACCAAAGCTACTTGGGGAGGAAAGAGTTTTTCAGCTTATACTTCCATACCGCTATTCATCATTAAAGGAAGTCAGGACAGAAACTCAAACAAGGCAGGAACCTGGAGGCAGGAACTGAGACAGAGGCCATGGAGGGGTGCTGATTACTGGCTTCGTGGCTTGCTCAGACGACTTCTTAGAGAACCGAGGAACATCAGCCCAGGGATGGCACCTCCCACACCACACTGGCGCCTCCGTCAATCACTAATTAATAAGATTCTCTACAGATTTGCAGACTTACTGAGGCATTTTCTCAGTGGACGCTCCCTCCTCTCTGATGCTCTAGTATGGGTCAAGTCGTCATAAAACCAGCCAGCTCCACTGACCCCTGGTCAGCCTGACACACAAACACATCGCTTGCTTTTTCTGCTGTTCATCCCCAAGATCACTCATTAATAAAGGCATCTCAATATAAAAGTATTTTACAAACTTAAAAAAAAATCCCACAACCTTACAGATTCAAACATCTTAACAGTAGTCTTTTAAAAAATATGCAGTCTCTGCTTTCTATGTGGTTGGTGTGCCATTCTTCTCCTCCTGTGTGCATTGAGGAGTCGATCTTTTCATGGAGTCCCACAACTCCATTGTTCCACTGACATAGTTTTAGAATTTTCCAACTGACCTCTACTGAACGATTCATTCTTCTCCCTTGTTATTCAGCTCTGATACTGTTCTCCATGTAATGTGTTCTGTTGATAAGGCTTTCCACTGAACTTTAAATTCGGCATAGTCAATGTTTCAGGTCTGGCATGAGTTCAGTTTGGCTTTTCCTCAGCAATTCTCTTTATCAAATTCAACTCTCATATCGTGGGTTGACTTTTTCTTGTCTTCTTCAGCCCTTTTTGTTCCGTTTGGGATACGTTCGTGCGATGTGTTGACGTTTTGTTTTGCTTTCTTGACTTATTTCTAATTGTGCTTTAAAATTTTTTGTCTGTGGGTTTTTCCAGATAGTTAACACTGGGAGCCATTGTGTGGGCCTCCTCTCCGGGTCTGAAACTTCCCCTGGGAGCTCTGGAACCTCTGTGCCTGTAGGGGGGGAAAAGGGAGGAAATATCCCATTCACAGTATCTTCAAATGTGTAAAACAGAAGATTTAAGACTGTAAACCTTTCCAAAGAAGCAAAGAACACGAAATTTCAAGACACTGAAAATGAAAACAAAAGGGTACCAGACAGTAGGAAGAGCTTTGAGTCTCCAGAATAAATACTGTGAAAATTGCTATATCACCAAAGGTCATCTACAGAGTCAATCTAATCTCCATCAAGAGTCAAGTGACGTTTCTTACAGAACAAACAATCCTGAAATCCATACTGAAACTCAAAAGACCATGCATAGCAAAAGCAGGTCTAGGGTGAAAGACTGCTCCTGGAAGTATTGATTCCAGCACAACCTCAAAGTACACTACAGAGCCATAGTGTCAAAAGCAACACAGCATTGCCACAAAAACAGACATGTACAATACAGAATACAACAGGAACCCAGACATCACCCAAATATCCATGGCAACCTAATCTTCCACAGAGTTTTCAAAAACGTAGCATAGGATGAATATACAAAGATACAAGATACCCCATTCTGCAAATGATGACGGCAAAAGATACGAGATTCCCATCCAGGAAAGTGATGTGATATTCATATTTGTCACCTTATAGAATAATCAATTCAAAGTGGATATAAGAAATTAGAGTCTGGATTTCTGAAGCTCCTAAATTTAGGGAAACATTTGAAAATGTAGGTATAACCAAACTCTTTCTGTGTGAACCCCCAATAGCATAGGAAATAGTCACACAAGAGGACAAATGAGATTGCATAAAATTCAAAAGTTTCAGGGGTTGGGGATTTAGCTCAGTGGTAGAGCGCTTGCCTAGCAAGTACAAGGCCCTGGGTTCAGTTCCCAGCTCTGAAAAAAAAGAAAAGAAAAAAAGATTCAAAAGTTTCTATGCAGCAAAGCAAGCTATAAACTGAGAGAGCAGACAGCCTGCAGAATGGGAGAAAAATCTTTGCCAGTTGTTTGTCAGGCAAATGTGTGTGTGCGTGTGCGTGTGTGTGTGCGTGTGTGTGTGTGTGCGTGTGTGTGTGCGTGTGTGCGTGCGTGTGTGTGTGTGCGTGTGTGTGTGTGTGCGTGTGTGTGTGCGTGTGTGCGTGTGTGCGTGTGTGTGTGTGTGTGTGTGTGTGTGTGTATCTGGGAAGAAAGACTAATGGTTGATGTCTTATTTAGGGTTTCTGTTGCCATTATGAAATACTATGACCAAAAGCAAATTGGGGAGAAAAACACTTATTTCAATTTACAGTTCCACATTATAGGCCATCATTAAAAGAAAACAAAACGAAACACAGGGCCGGACTCCAAAGCAGGACCTGAAGCAGAAGCCACGAGGAATCACCCTTACTTTTTGCTCTCTGTGGCTCCCTCATCCTGCCTTCAGCCATCTGGAACAACCTAGCCAGGGGCGGCATGGCCCACTGTGACCTGAGTCCTCCCACATCAATCAATCACCAATGAATAAAATGCCACAGGCCAATACCATGAAGGCGTTCTTTCCATCAAGATTCCTCTCTCTCTCTCAGATATGAGTAAATATATGTCAAGCCGACCAATGGCAGAGCCAGTTTTAAGGTGTCAAGGACCCACATCCATCATGGGGATGCCAATTAAAACTGTCTTGAGATCCTCATTTCATCACCGTGAGCATGACTGCCATGAAAACGAGTGGCAGCCGAGTCTGTGAGGTAAGTGGGGAAGAGGCAGCCCTACTGATGGAAACGCAGACTGGTACAGTCACTACCCAGAGGTCAGCATGGGGGACGGGTGTCTCAACAACTTAATGCAGGACTACCACGTGGCCCAGCTGTGCCACTTCCTGGCAGACACCCGAAGGATTCTGGCTCCTACCACAGAGACACTTGCACATCTGTTCGAGCTGCTCTATTCTTAATGTCCAGGATCGGAGCCAGCCCAGGTGTCCACCGGCAGATGACTAGATAGTGAAAATGTGATATGTACGCTAAATGGGATCTTTTTCATCTGTCAAGGAAAGTGTAATTAGCAAGAAAATGGACAGAACCGGAGAATGTACTACAGGAGGTAACGCAGGCTCAGAAACACGAGCTGCGTGTTCTCTAGCTCATGTGTGTTCTAGTTCTAGTTTATAATTACATACGAATATAGAGAGCCACACAGCGAGCAGAGGGAAACTAGAAACAGGCTCACGATAGGGGAAAGGGGTTTTTAAGTGGTGTGGGGGATATGAAATATATATATATATATATATATATATATATATAATTTATTTTAATCATATATATATGATATAAAAGTCAGAAGAGCAAGGTTATGGGGTAATAGGAAAAGTCAAAATAATGGAAATTCCATATGTAAACCTTTACTCTTTTCATAATTAAAATTTTTTAAATCCATAATTCTAAATGCATAGCTCTCTAATGACTTATCCTTAAAATATATGAAACCAAAGTGAAAGAACGAAGCAACTCACAACCACTGATGATAATTTTGACGAATCCCTCTCTCAGGGATTAGTGAAGGTCTCAGTGAGTAGAGGGCTTGCTGAACAAGCCTGAGGGCCTGAGTTCAAGGCCCCGGCACCCATGCAAAATGCCAGGTGCTGTCGTAAGCACCTGCAATCCCAGCACTGAGGAAGCAGAGACAGGCAGGTCCTTGGGGTTTGCTGGCTGGTTGGTGTTTCTGAACTCAGGAGCTCCAGGTCCATAGAGACCTGTTTTTCAAAAAAAGGCATGAGGAAACATTAGACTTCCCCATGTGTGTTTGTGCATGCACACACTTAAATAACACGTCTCCCCCCAAGATCTGACAAAGTGAAAAGACAGTAACCTAAAAAGTCAGATACCTTTCTGCTTTATATCAAACCTCCAGATAGCCACCCCAGCCCCATACACACACTCATAGACACAAACACACACACGGAGACACACGCTCACAGCCACACAGACACATACACTCATTTCAGGATATTTGATCACACTCTGAACCCCGAGGTCGAGTTGTTTACTGGAAAAACCTGTTTCTAGTTGTGGTGTTGCTCCAGTGTTATCGTACACATTTAATCCCTCTGGCTGGAATATAGACACGCCCTTGGTACTCGCCTTTAATCCCAAACAATGAAGGTAAAGTTAGTTTGTAGAAGGAAGCACCCATGTTAGAAAGTGATTCTACTTAGCAGACAAAATGGAAACCAGAGAAAGATTTGACAGAATAGGATATGCCCAACTCTCATGAGAAGAGAGAAGAGAGGAAGCTTCTAAAGAGAGTAGTGCAGAGGGAGAGAAGGGAGGAAGGAGGCAGTTTTACTGGGACAGTTTTATAGAGATAAGTTGAAGAGAAAGAACAAGCTAGACACAGGTGAAGAGAGAAGGAGCCAGAGAACGAGAAGGATCCAGCAGATTAGAACAGATTGCTACAGCTAGTGTGAGGCCAAGCAGAACAATTCAGGAGAAGCCATGAGAGAGAATCCAGATGGAATCAGTCAGCTTGGAAAGCAGTTTGAGCCAGAACAGCGGAGTTGAATCAGCCAGAGACTGGAAACATTCTAGGCCGGGATTAGACTGAATGGAGAGTAGAAGCTTCCAGGGCTAGGCCTACGTTAGGAGACAGAGGCAGTGAGCCTCAGAGACAATTACTGTTAAACATACACACACACACACACACACACACACACACACACACACACGCACACACACACACACACGCACACACACATACACAGCAGAGAGAGACAGACAGACAGACAGACAGAGACACAGACAGAGACACAGAGACAGAAATAAAGACACACAGAGAGAAACACACACACAAACATACACATAGACACAAACTCACAGCAACACACAGAGGCAGAGACAGAGAAACACAGAAACACACACACACACACAAACATACACATAGACACAAACAGCGTCACACAGAGACAGTCACAGACAGACAGACATAAACACACGCACACATACACAAACATACACACACAAACACACACACACAAACATACACATAGACACAAACAGTGAGACAGTCACACACAAACACACAGACAGACAGACACACACACAAACATACACATTGACACAGTGAGACAGTCACTCACAAACACACAGACAGACACACACACAAACATACACATAGATACAAACAGCGAGACAGTCACACACAAACACACAGACAGACAGACACACACACACAAACATACACATAGACACAAACAGTGAGACAGTCACATACAAACACACACACAAACATACACATTGACACAAACAGTGAGACAGTCACACACAAGCACACAGACAGACAGACAGACAGACACACACACACACACACACACACACACACTTAGGCTGTGTAGTCACTAAGCTCACATCTAACCTAGATGTGGTAGGTGTTAATGAGCAGGCAGTCTGACTACGGCAGGTTTAGGGACTTTGTCTTAGCTCAGATGATGCATTTTCTCATTCTACAGCTTCAGCTTTCAATCAGAAAATGACAGTCAGTACACGGTATTCTGTACTGAATTTCTGGGGTAGACTCAAATTGAGTTTTCTTCCTTCCAGCACGCCAGCAACATGACCGCATCTGCAGAACTCCCAATAATTAGATCACATTGGCAAATGTAGTGCAGATTCAAGGAATATCCAAACTTAATTTTCTTGCCCTGTGTGGGCTTTGTTTCCTTATCAGGACTGTGCCTAATTAACTTTTCTCCGTTTTACACAGGCTCTTCCCCACGGAGTCTGAAAGGTACTCCTCTCAATAGGAACTTCTTTTATTTGATTTTTATGATTCAGAGATAATTTTTGCTTCAAGGCCTCTGTTATTCTTCCTCATCTGACATGGGACTCTCCTTTGGATTACCTCCTAAGGTCAATACCACCTAGGGGCCGACTAGAACACCAAGATGTCTGCCAATAGTGAGCAGTGCGGAATGGGAATCCCGGCTTTTTAGTCTACAGTTCAGAATAGGACACACAAAGTATATGATCAAGGAATTAGACTACAAGGAAGCAAATACGCTAATGCCACTACCTATCCTTAAATAGCTACGAATAGGAAACATGTCAGTGATGATTTCTTGACCATCTAGAATATTCTTATATGACATTCCTCAGGTAGAAGATTGGGGGTCAGGGTCTCAAACTGTGCTCACTCGCTCTCAAGAGTGCTACTCCGAGAGTTAAGAGTTCCCAAATGGGGTTGGGGATTTAGCTCAGCGGTAGAGCACTTGCCTAGCAAGCTAAAGCCCTGGTTCGATCCCCAGCTCCAAAAAAAAAAAAAAAAAGAAAAAAAAAAAAAAAAAAAAAAAAAGAGTTCCCAAATAAGTCAGTGAAAATTTCTTTTGGGGAATGAGCACACGTGTTTACGTGTATGTCTGTCAAGTACATGCATGTCCAGTGTCCTTGGAAGCCACAGGGCTTTGAAATACCAGAGACTGGCATTATAGACAGTTGGCAGCTACCAAATGGGGGCTATGAACTGAATCTGGGTCCTGTGAATGAGCGCCTAACGCCCTTAATGGGCATTTAATGAGGCACTCCAGCCCCTAAATAAGTGAATTTTTAATGAGTTCTGGAGCTCAGCTTGTACAGTCTCATAATTCCCATGTGACTAAGACTCTTACAGAGTTCTCGAGTTTCACTTTTCCCGTTCCTGTGGGTATCTGTCATACACACACACACACACACACACACACACACACACACACACACACATCGCCCCACCAGCATCCAAAGACAACTTCTGGGACATAGATATCCCATTTCTTATGTGGGGCTTTGGAAATACATAGGCAGAGGCTTTGCCTTCCACTAGCCAAATAGTTTTATCTCCCGACCTTCCCAATGTCGCACATCATTAAGTTCATCTTCGTAACACCTTCTGTGACCAGCTGTTGACTATGGAACCTAGAGGTCATCTCGACCTGGTTCCCAGATAGGCCTCTTGAAGCCTCAGCTCCTGCAGATGCTCTGTTTTCTCTACACAGCCACCCCGGCTCAGCTCTTCACCACAGAGATTCATTTCCTCTCTCAGGAATCTCGGTTGAGGTTGCCTCTTCCTTCCTTTGAATCTTGTACCATCAGCAGCCAGGAATTGAACCTTCCTTCTTCCTCTGTCTTTGCTACTTGGAAGTGTGGGGCAAGGAAAGAGGAAGGGTGGGCTGGGTTGGATTTTCCATAGAGGCCTGGTGTTTTGTAAAACCCACTTAAAGCATGGAGGTCTTAAGAGCATGGCCGCTGGGTTCTCCAACTACTTTTTGGTTGTGAGTATGCACAGCTAACGAAGGCTGACTGTGTTTGAAGGCTGAGAGGATGTCTGTCTGATAGTGTTTGTGTCTTATGGTCAAAGACGTTGAGAAAATCGCATGTACAGAAGAAAGCTTGAGCGTATTGGTGTGTTGCCATGAGGGTGACCTCCTTCCATGGGGAGTTGTGGTGCAGCTCGTTAAATGGGGTTATTAAGACTTAGCTTTGGCCTAGTGTTGGCGATTTTGAGGTACGTTCAAGGCATCTTGGTTTTGTCCTAGTGTGGATGCTTTCAGAAAACGGAGGCAATTTTAAGGTTGCATACGTTGATAACTTTTTTTCTACTCTGGAAGAGACAGAAACAACCTCAAAATGCTCTAGCCATTTGTCCGGCTAATTCCTGGGCAACGCAGCATCAGAATCAGCAAACACTAAGAAAAAGATTCAGTTTACTATTTCGGGAGTCCTTTAAAATAATCTTTGTCTGGGCCCTTATTCTATAAATAGAAAGTTAACAGTGCTGTCCTCTTATTCACTTAGAGGCACCATCCAGTCAGGCGTCTGGCTTGCCATGTTGCATCTCTCCTACTTATAGCTCTTTTCGGCCTCTCCAGAAGGTGAGAAACTGTCTTTACAGATTCGCCCAGTTCATCTCCAGACAGTTACACCTTCCTAGATACGGTGATGTCTGACTGGATGGGAAACAAGTTGACTGAAGAGGATTCTGTTCTTCATGGCTTTTCCACTTTAACAACAGCTATATGACCTCTGTCTTGAGCATTCTGAGCTGCTCCTGGCTGTCATCTCTCTCCTTTTGAGTTCATTTTCTTCAGGTGACATTTCCCTCCCCACTTGCTTGCTTACTCCTTTTGTCTCTTATACGGACACTTTGTGCAGAGGGACTGCCCGCCCGCTTACTTCTCCTTAGAGTACAATGGCCTCTTCACAGGGCCTTCCACAAATAGACCACAACCGGGTGGTGTGCACCCCCACAGCTCTTTGCCCTCTTAAACTTGGCATCCAGTCACTCCCCTGCCTTTGCCAAGGTTGCCTTGTTCAGCTGCTGTTCCCTGATAGCTTACTTTGGGGAAGAACGGTCCTTGAGGTTTTAACACGTGTGAGACTTCCCAGCTCTAACGCGTTTTTAGCCAAAGGCCACCCTCTCAAAAACCCAAGAGTCGTCTTGATAGTCTGGTAGGCAGACTCAAAGGGGAAAACAGGTTTTTATATTGGAGTTTTGGGTTTTATTCAGAGTAGAAAAAGACTCAAGCACACAGGAAGGGAGCAGCCAGCAAGGCAGGAAAAGAAGTGCCCGAGAGGAAACAGCAGACTGTGGCGGTTCCCCATGGACTTGCACCCACGTTGCAGACTTAGCTCCCTCTACACAAACGAGGGCGGTCTTGTTTGGTCAGTATTTAAGTCCGGGCCAGGGCCTGCTGTGTGGTGCAGGTTGTGGTTAATTTTGATGTTGCTTCTGCTCAGACACAATATGTGTCGAGCATCCTTCGGACTCGGGGACAACTCTAAGCCTCTACACAACCTGGAAACTGCTCCCGGTACAGTCCAGAAGGAGCTCCCTCTATGGAGTTTCTTAGACAATTTAGGAACCAGGGCTTTATCATGGAAAGCCCACAGTAGGAGCTTTCTTGACTTCTCAGTTATGTCACACTGTGTCAAATATTACACAGTCCCGCTGGCCACCAGTGGAAGTATAGCAAAGATCTAGAGAGGCAACAGAACTCCCCACCCCCCAGAGTAAGTCACAGAGCCACCTCTGTGTGATTGGGGCGGAAAGGAAAAGATAATAAGAAACAACCAAGTTGCCACGGGACTCAGGGCTCATCCCCAGGACTAGAAGAACAGCAGCTGGTAAGACAGCATCTAATTTATGAGGAAAAAGCTGTCTGTCTATATCTGTCTGACGTAAGAACCATGGAAAGTTTATATCCCATCAGACGAAGAACCATGGAGAGCCGGGTGCTTCTCTCAGGGTTAGCTGCTATCTGCAGTAGGAGGGGTGGATGCTCAACCTTAAAGTCAAACATTTAGGATGGGGTTTGGAACCCTGTTGGGTCTGCTTGCTGCTGTCTTGCTGGGTTTGTTTGTTTGCTTGCTTGCTTGGTTTTTTTGTTGTTGTTTTTTTTTGTTTGTTTGTTTGTTTTGTTTTTTTTAAGTGTTAATATTATTCTGTATGAATTGACATCAGTGAACTAAGGGATTCCTTGGTTAATTTAGTCGTTCCAGTACTGCACCTTTGATCGTTAGCTAACTGCAAAAGGAATTGTTTACAGCACTCTTTCAACCACCACCTCCATATTAGTCAGAATTTGTGTGCATTGAGAATACTTGTTCCCCTCCATTTTACTCCAGGGATAGCAATAAACCTATTTTATTTGTTTACAAGAATTTTAAACACAAGTACAATGTATTTTCATCCTATCCCTCTCTCGCACCTTAAACTCCGTCTGTGTCTCCCTACATCCCCTTCTAAAATGTATATGGTCTTTTTATCATCGTTTTAAACACACACACACACACACACACACACACACACACACACACACACACTCCTATATATTCTCCTGAGTCCAAATAGCGTTTCTCAGACGTACGTGGGTGTGGGGCTGACTACGGGCATGGGCAGCTGGCTCCCCCTGAAGTTTGGCCCAGGCTTTCAGCATTTGATGGGTGCTGAGTACTCTCATCTTTTAAGCAATGACTAAGAGGGTTTTGTAATTCCTCACTTGTCATTAGCTTTTTACACTGATAAGGTGATCCCACCCACCTGACACCACAAGACTCCTCTTGGCCTCTTAGCAGGATTCCTTTCTAAAACCGTAAAGACTGTGGTTGTGATGCTGGTCCTTGACACACACTGCAGATCAGAGCTGCTTGACACAAGCACTTTGCTTTTCAGCACCTCCTGCAGAGTTTATACAGCTCTGGAGGGGACTGAAGAAAGCTTACAAGCAAGAGGCAGGAGGACAGGGCCTGAGCGGCTGTGTTCTGAGGAAGATAGTCGTGGGCTCCTCCAGTGTGAAGATGACAGGCCAACAGACAACGGCCAAGACAGAACCCTGACATGATTTACATCCATTGGTCCAGACAACCAAATTGTGCCTCTAAGGGTCACGTCAGCATAAAGAATTAGGGTGGGGCACCCTCAGCAGATGGTCATTTCTATTAGCAGAACTGAGGCCTGCTATGAACACGAAAAAGCATTCTCTCAGGAAGGGTTTTGGAGAGGGTGGTGGAGTGAGCAGGGCTTCTGCAAACCTGAACATGGTCTGCCTTTGAAGCGTCCCTATGGCTGAGCCCGAAAAAAGAAATTGCCTTTAAATTAAAATGCATGCAAAGGAGTTTCATCGTGTCTCTACCAGGGTTCTTAAGAAAATGAAAAACTAATGCCGGCTATGTGACCTGGTAAGTGTTTTAGTAGTTAAGGAGAATCTAGGAGAATAGAAACAGAAGGTCAATTTTAGTAAAGTAAGAGCCAAAGAGGACTGGAAAATCTGCGGTGAGGTGTGCTTTCTAACTAGACAGGGAAGCCACCCATCAAATCTCAACAATATGGCCGCCGAAACAAGACCTGAGTAATCCCAACACAAATGGTGGAAATCGCACGGGTCTCTAAATGAAGAGCTGTGAGCAATTCCACAAGTAACTGAGGAAACATTAGTCTCCCCCAGGTTTGAGCTCCTGATTGGTGATCCAGTACCAAGCGGTCATCCCTAGAAACATATACAGGCAGGTAACACCGAAAAGACTCAGCAGGGCACATTATACGTGTATTTGCCTATATGTATGTGTAACCACAATGGCTAAAAGAAGAGAACGCTATGAATTTGGGAGGCGGAGGAAACATGGGAAGGAGGAGAAGGTGGGGGAAAAAAGACGTAATTACATTTTAACTAACTTTTTAACGTTTTGTTTTATGAGAAATATGAGAAGTGGTGACAGAGCTGAAGGAGTCTTCCAAGACGTGTACATTGAGTTGACCTGGCTAGAAACAAGTTTTTCTCCCAAAGGAAAAGTCTCATTTATCACGTTCTCCCAGCTTTGGTCATGCCCCCTTAACAAAGACACTTCCACATACAGGTTTCGATGATCTATGCACTCGGAAGAAGGCAGAAACATCGTGAGTTATGCGTCTCTGAGGTTTTCTGGTTGGTGTCCTATCTCTGTCATCCCCGAAGGCTCTCTGGTTGTAGAAAGAACAACAGCGGCCACCTCTATGTAAATGCTGGGGCTTGCGCAGCCTCAAACACATCGCCTGCTCGAGGACCTAATTGAAGACTGCGGGAGAAACCACGGATTGCTGATGTAGACAATGCCAGCCAATTGGGAACTGCTTTTTAGAAGAGCTACTTTCTTGGGACCAATGGGAGCACGGACGGAGGGTATTAAAGGAGCTTGGAGCTGTGTTCAAATGAGCGTTTCTCAGCTGCTCCAAGAGTCCTTGTCTTTGGTTCCCGCCTCCTCACGTCCAGGCATTGAGGGCACAGGCAGCATCTGACGAATTAGGAACAGCTGAAACCCCCAGGCAAAGTACAAAGCAGTGCACCTGGCCTCTGTGTCCCCGCCCTTCTCTCCGCTGTCAGGTGGTGAGCATCTCAGGCGGCTCAGTTGAAAACGGAAGCTGCTCTTCTGGTTATTCCTTGACCCTGGGTTGTTTACGGTCATGTGAGTTGTGGTCCCTTAAGAACAAGACACAATGGGGGAAAAGAACTGAGTCTGCAGCCATAGAGACCAAAACTTGTGATTCCAGACTTAACCCTTCCGTTACTGTAGGATCTCTTGCACACTCGCAATCTCACTTCCACTTCGTTATTCTGGATAATTTTTCCAGGACATGGTGCGAGCATTTTAGTGAAAATGCATGGGATACTTTCTGCGCAGGATGAATGTGAATGCCACGCCCAGATGTGAGGAATGCTTTGAAGTGATACTTTCTGCATGGGATGAGTCCGCCTGGATAGGAGGACCACTCTGATGTCCTCACTTCCTAGCTAAGGGAAGCCCACTCTCTTCCTTGAGACATACTAAGGAGGAACATGGGGTGATTGTTTTTCTGTACTGTAAGACGATAAAAATTTCCCCTTATTTGATATGGTCTTTTCTTAATTGAGAAAATTAAGTTGTAGTTTGGTCATTTCTCTTGTTTACTTAAGTACCATTCCACACTGATTCATCTCAAAACCTTCCCACACACAGGTTTCATAGAGACGCTGCTAGGTATCAGTGGATCTATAACTGGGTGGGAGATTTGTAAGAGGAAGACAGCAATTTTCATACCCCTGCCTTCTTGTTTTCATTCTTAAATTTTATTTTATTATTTTAAGTGTACGGGCGTTTTACCTTCATGCATGTCAGTGGACCACATGCAGATGACCTTGCAGGCCAGAAGAAGGCATCAGATCCCCTGGAACTGGAGTTACATTTACAGGCAGTTGTGAGTGCCCTGTGAGCACTGGGAATCAACTTGGGACCTCCGGAAGAGCAGCTGCTCCCCTTAACCACCGAGCCATCTCTCCCCACTTCTTATAGTTTAAAGTCGTGACTGGCACACACACTAGTCATTAAATCCCATCGAAGGAACGAGCTGGCAGACAGGAAGCCGCTCTGTTGTGTCTTTGTAGACGCCTCTTAGCAGAACCGAAAGAAGCTTGCTAACACTATTATCTCTATCAGATGAATTAATGCACATGCGTGGCATTTATCAGAGCAATGCCCGTCGAGAACTTTGAAAAGTACAAACAAATGTTACAGAGAATGGTTACTTTATTTCCAACTGGAGGAGAAGGGGAGTCTCCCAAAAACAATTTCTCTTCTTGTAAGATTTATTTTAAGTTTCTTTGAGGGAAAAAAAATGCTTGTAAGCACTAACTAGGGCACTGTATCATATTTGGAAATTGAGAAAAGTCCAAGAAGTAGAATGTGGGGGAAAATCTGGCCTCTCTGATAATTTAGTGGGTGTGTGGCAGATGTGTCTGTAACTCGGCCTAATTACTCTTCCACCAAAGCCAGTGCTAATCCTTTAACACTTTCTTACCGCACTGGGCTCAGTCTTTGACTTTCTATCAGTTCCATATGAGGAACCAATGTTGTCTGCTTGAAAGAAAACGAGATGACAGCCACCAGATGTGCAAGTAGACACGGGCAGTTCATAGGATCACTGTCCCCTGGGCCCAACTCGGTGCTCTATGCTATGTTAGCCACCAACAAAGCCCGTGACAGCCTGGCACTCCCAATTGTGGGTCCCTGTACATGTTTGGTTCATTTTGAAAATTTCCCTATCTGGGTTGATGAGTTGGCCCCGTGGTTAAGAGCACCTATTGCTCTTGTAGAAGACCATGGTTCAACTCCCAGCATCCACATGGTGCTTGCAACCATCGGTAACTCCAGTCCCAGGGAACCCGAAGCCCTCTTTTGACCTCTGAGGGCACGAGGCATGCAAGTGGTGCACGTATGTACATGGAGGCAGGACACTCGTGTACTTAAATAATAAAAGTCTACATTAAAAAGCATATTTAAAAAAAAAACAGAAAACTCCCCTATCAATGTTTAGATCCAGATACCTGGCTTCTTTTTTTTCTGTTTTCCTACAGTGTTGAATAACTCTCTTAATGGAGTCTGAATTACAGACTTTAATGTGGACTCCATGCAATTAGCAGTAATGTTTATTATTGTTCTTCATTCGTGATTTTTTTTTTAAAAAATTATTTACTTAGAAATGAACTCTCTTGGGCTGAAGGCAGTTGCTGCCAGATCTAAAAACTTAAGTTCAATGCCCAAGACATACATGGTGTTAGGAGAGTATTAATTCTTGCAAGTTGCCTTCTGACTTTTACATAGGCAGGATGGCATTCATTCGCCACATGCATATAAACATAAATATAAAAATAAACAAATAAGTAAGAAGGGAACTCGCCTGGAGCAAAGTATAGTCTCATAGTTAGGGAGAACTGTGTTGTATGATTTCATTTTTACTTTCCTTTTTCAGTTTATATTTGCTCACTTGGTCTGTATATCCCACCCCACCCCCACCCCTGTGTGTGTGTGTGTGTGTGTGTGTGTGTGTGTGTGTGTGTGTGTGTGTTGTACACACACACCCAAAGGGCAGAAAGTAGTCTCTCAAACATCTGAGGGAAGAGTAACTTGGTAAAATTAAAACACAGAAGTCACAAGGCTGAGATTAGCTTTATTTGGGGGCATGCTATCTGGGCGGGAGCTGTAACTCAGGCTGGGCTGCAACTGATCTTCCATAGTTACCACCCAGTGCACACCCTCATAAGGACGCTTTTGTTCTCAGGAGTCTCCAGTGCAGAGCCTACCTGGCCAGGGATGGTGCACATACATCTGTGCCCCCGGCAGCTGGCAGGTAGGAAACTGAGGCCATCCTCGACTACACAGTTCTGTCTGGCAAAACCTTGTTTCAGTCAAGGAAAAATAACGAGTTAACCTGTGTGTTCTGTCCCCATCCCCACTACGTGTACGTGTTCTTGGTGATCCTTATCGATTATCCTGTTCTGCGCCTGAAGGTAGATGGGTTGAAAGATGGATGACAGTTTTTTAAAATGGGCATCTTAGATTAGCCTTAGCTTCTAATTAAGGCGGAGTGGCCTAGAAAGTCAAGCCAGCTAAAATCCTGAAGATTTAGGAGAGTTGTGGGAATTGGTTCCAGGCCCTCTCCTCTGAATTGCCATTAGGGTAACCACCTCTATGTTGGGGGGAAATCTGGCCTCTCATTATAATTTTATAGTTTTGGATTTTTTTCCTTTATTGTTTCTTAAATTTAGGTATTGGCAACTTCACGCAGGTAAGCGACGTGCTGTGAACATCTTCACCCTGTCACCATCTCTTTTCCCCTCTACATGGACCTCCCCTCTTCCCAGCGAGCCACTCTCCTTCCCTCATGTTTTATTATTATGTCTTCCGGTTACTTTTCAAGCAGGTCTTGTACATGCAGTGATAGCCGGTGTGCATTCACAATCATAGCCAGTGTGTGTTCACAATCAACCATAACCGGTGTGTGTTCACAATCAATCATAGCCAATGTGCGTTCACAATCAATCATAGATGGTGTGTGTTCACAATCAATCATAGCCAGTGTGTATTCACAATCAACCATAACTGGTGTGTGTTCACAATCAATCATAGCCAGTGTGTGTTCACAATCAATCATAGCCAGTGTGTGTTCACAATCAACCATAGCCGGTGTGTGTTCACAATCAATCATAGCCGGTGTGCGTTCACAATCAATCATAGATGGTGTGTGTTCACAATCATAGCCAGTGTGTGTTCACAATCAATCATAGTGTGTTCACAATCAATCATAGATGGTGTGTGTTCACAATCAATCATAGCCGGTGTGTGTTCACAATCATAGCCAGTGTGTGTTCACAATCAACCATAACCGGTGTGTGTTCACAATCATAGCCAGTGTGTGTTCACAATCAATCATAGCCTGTGTGTGTTCACAATCAATTATAGCCAGTGCGTGTTTACAATCATACCTGGTGTATGTTCACAATCATGTCAGCCATATCACATCCAGAAGAAAGCATGGTACAGGACCCTCACCATTCTTCAGCTCTAAAAATTTTTCTTTCTCTATGTCCCATCATGTTCTCTGGCTCTTGGAGAGAGCAATATAGATGTCCTATGAGGGCCAAGCACTTAACTTTTATATTTATTTATATTCATAGCTAGCAGCACTACTCTAAGGCTGTAAATACAAATATTTTCTAGGAAGTTTCTATATAGCTTAGTGTCAGCAGGAAATTACTTTGTAGAGCCTATGATGCCCCAACCATAGGCTTTCACCCAGCTTGCAGTACCAGGAAGGTATTCTTCCCTTGAAGCAGACCTCAAATCTGATAAGAAAGTGCTTGGTTGCCCCAGAAACAATCGTACCACTATTACACCAGCAGGAGCCTCTTGCTTGGAAGGTTGGTACTGCAGCGCTCGGGATCCACAGTTTGGTTAGACCACTGATACATTTTCTGTCAGCCTGCAGAGAGGATGTTTCCATCTCAGTCGTAACTTGATTTACCTGTGCTGTATCCCATGGGTGTCATCCTCAGCAGTGGGCTCTCACCGCCTCACTTTGGTAGATAATTACGTTCTTACGTTTTCAGTATGTGTGGCTAACGTATACTTTTGTCCGATTTCAGTCTAACTTTTATTTTTGGGATCTTGTGCTTTGTTTAATGTGGGAAAACATGGAAGTAGAGTCTTCTTAACCTACAGTGAAGGACAATCTTATTAAATGTTCCTGTTAGCAGACTCTCTCCCCTTTGGTTTTTGTCTTCAGAGTGAAGGGACTGGAAAGACTTTGGTGAAATTAAATTGGATGTAAGTCCAAATATAGAAAAATTAGTACTTTCTGATATCATTTTTTTATATTACATCCTCTTCTCCTAAGCAAAAGAAAATTGGCCAGGTTACAAAATGACTAAAGAATAAGCAATTTTTTCCCCTCTGCATCTGGCAAAAATCTTAATTTCTTTCATTAGGGTCAGGAGACGTGCCAGCATGACAAAGTTACATTTGCACTATGTAGCTAATGTCCCTTGGCATCCTTTGAGTCTGGCACAGGCTGCATGTGAGTTACAGATACTGAGGGGAACCATTGGTGTAAAGTCGGTCTCTACTGTAAAACTTCACCAGTTCAAAGCCACCCCCACCCTACTAGTACTTAGCTTGAGTATCACTTCTTAATAAGCCTCCTTCCATCGCATGTCACCTACGGAGTCTCAAAGGTGCCAAAATGACTCAAATCTGGAAGGAAAGCCAGCTGTCCGGGCCAGTTCCGATTTATCCCCCATCCTGTCCTGAAGGCTTTCCAGTGATAGCTGCAAACGTTCAGATGCCAAATTCCTTGCATCTTTCATCATTGTTCGTGGGAAGAAAATCTGGTGTGGGTTTCTTTCATCTTTCATGGATAAATTGCATCCAGGAGATGGAACTGTGGAGCCTGTGTTTTTGAATGACAGAAGGCACTACCGCTGGAAGACATGTTGGAGACGCCACACAGCCAATTCTCCAACAGATGCTTTTTGCTCTTGAGATAAAGAGATCTGTCCCACGCAGGAGAGAAACATCAGCCTCTGCTCTGGTCTGACAGTCAGCCAGTGCCGGAAATCATCCCAGCGGCTGGCGTTTCTTGAAAGCTGCTCCGGGATCACAGACTTATAAGGAAAGACGCAGTCTGAGCCAATGCTATGACCCTCAATCAGATGAGTGAACAAAGCATTGTCACGTGGCCCATTTCCAGCCTTTGAGATTCTGTCTGCATGTTTATTATTTTCTCCACAGCAAGGCCTTCTACGTTTTAGTGTAAGGAGCCCTTGCATGTGGGTTTGGAGAAGAAATCAATTTTGATTTTCTTGGTAAAGAGGCTGTCGTTGGCTTCTCCTTCTGAAAGGTATCCTGATCATCCACACAAGCTCACGGCCACTTTTAACGTTGAACATTTAAGACATCCTCAGCCTCTTTCCTGAGACTTTGCTTTCCTGTGGAGAAGAGAAAATTAAGTAGTGATTAAAGTTGAGTGCGTTCTGAATATATCTTTCTCGCATTTTTCTTTTTCAAAGCAGTGGGCATATTTTTGATGAAGGTTTTGTGGTTCCATAGCCAAGGGCGCCATGTTAGTTATTATTGCTTTCTATGAAAGTGCAGTACACAACCTGAGCCCCTTTCTATTTCCCATAAACAGCCACTCACCTATCTCTTTCACCTTTGTCTGTATATCTCTTCACAACATGTCGAGGTCTGCAGCGTTCATTCTCTGTTTGTTTCCCGCTTACAGAAGGTGAGAATGGGACACTCTTTCCCATCTCCCAGAAGGGCCCGAGATATTGCAGATACTTATTTCTGCAAAAGATGATTATTAAAATTCTGTATATACTAATTAATGCTGGAAATTAATACGGTGGCAGTTACTCCTTAACCAGCTAGTTCCCTCCAAATGACCACACAGAGAAACCTTTAAATATTACAAAGCTTACAGTAGCTGGGCAGACTCTCAACTCGTTCATCTAAGTTAACCGTACTACCAAGCCCTATCCAGCCACATGGCTAACTACACCTTCCAGGCTCATAGTCATGGCCATTGCCTCTTATGTCTCCTGGTAAAAAGCCTTCCTTTTGCTTCTTCCCAGAGTTCCTTTCTCCTTCCCAGGAAGTCCCACCTTCTACTTCCTGCCCAGATAATAGGTCATCAGATTTTTATTAAAGTCAATCAGAGAATGGCTTAGGCCGGTAAGGAAGGACAGAGACATACATTAGCACAGCATACCCCCAACAAGTCATATTCATACAATTTTCCCCTTCCTGTTCCTCTAATATATTTGTATGATTATAAGTGATCAGCCCTGTAAATTTTACTCATAGCTAGGTAACACAATATTCAAAATATTCTTTTTTTAGAAAAAAAATCTTTGTTTCTACTCTTCCTAGCATCCAGTGTGTATGTGTTGTGTGGTGTGTGTGTGTGTGTGTGTGTGTGTGTGTGTGTGTGTGTATGTCTCTGTGTGTGTCTCTGTGTGTCTCTCTGTGTGTGTATGCATATGTCTGTGTATATGTGTTCTAGAAAATATTCTAAAATAGCTTTCATGGATAGTTTTTCTAATTTGTCCAAACTTTCCTCCAGATATTTAAATCATCTCTTAGAGTGTTCTTATCCAGAGACTGTCACATGCTGGTTCCTGGGGAGTCAGTTCTGGACCTAGTGACCCTCTGACTTGCTTTCACTGGCATCTTTAGGTTACTTCCTTTTAGGCCTCATCTGGCTAGATCAAGCCTGATGATCCCTGTCTTCCTCTGCTGACCAGTTCCTTGGTTTTGGTAGGCCTTACATCTCTGAAAACTGCTCAACCGAAGTCATGCGAGTGATAGCTATTTGGAAAGTGGACATTTTAAAGTGTCACAGCATGTGAATATTGATCAGTGGTAGAATACTTATCTATAAAAGATCTATGGTTCAATCTCAAGTACACGCACACAAACACACGCAAGCACACGCACACAGGCAAGCACACGCACACAGGCACACACAGGCATACACACACAGGCACACACATGCATACAGGCACACACATGCACACACACAGGCTCACATACACACACAGACACAGACATGCACACTCACATGCACACACACAGGCACACATACACACACAGGCACACACATGTATACACATGCATATACACACAGGCACACACATACACACACAGGCACACATACACACACAGGCACACATACACACAAGCACACACTACTACACACATTATTCTCACATTCACAGCTCTTGAAGAGTTTAGCTTCTTGGGACTTCTCAGTTTGAAACAATTTCTCCCCTCAGAGCTTTTGAAGTTTTTAAAAAACATGCCAGCAGTTGTGTTCTACCAATAGAAATTAGCTCGGCAGAAGTTAAACTGTTACATAAAACAAATGTTTCTGGAACAGATGTTTACAAATAGAGACTATCTCTTAATAAAGTAATACATAAAATACAGTATTACAAGCAAACTTCCATTTCTAAATCTGAGTGACAAAACCAAACTTGATTTTAAAATGTCTGTTTTCCCATCTCCATAAGCATTTTTGTTTGCTGGTCAACTTCTACCTAATAATAAATCTACTCAAGTAGACCAGAGCTTAGGTCGTAGTGCTAATTTACAAACAGGTCTTCAAGAATAGTTTCTGTAGCATAATTAACAAACACCGGATTAATTAAAATATTGAAATATTAAGTTAGCATGTTAGTAGAGCTCCTGAAGGCATTGAAGAGCATTGAAAGCTGCTTGTCACATGGGACTCATGGTCACACAGAGGTAAAGGGACAGTCTTGACGAGAGGCTTTCCTGGGTTGTTGTTTGAGATGGATGAATCTGTGTAGCCCTGGCTGTCCTGGAACTTGTTCTGTAGACCGGGTCAGCCTTGGACTCAGAGATCCACCTGCCTCTGCCTCCCAAGTGCTGAGATTAAAGACCTGTGCCGCCACTGCCCCTCACTTCAGTGAATTATAATGTCGGACCTTTTATAATCTCCCACCTCTCATCTTTTTTCAATACACAAGAAAAATGTCCCTTATTTTCATCCTGTTGATTAAAAGTCAAGGTAAAAATAAACTAACACTCTCCAATTAGCGTTTTGAGTTTCTGGAGCCTCACTTGCGAGTGTCTGCAGGAGAAAGGACTCTGAACAAGAGGCACGAGTCTAAAGCCCACGTTCTGTGTCCTGCGAGAGAAAATGGATGGCGTTTCTTTTTCCGCGTGTTGATGTCAGCCTCAGCTGACATTGATTTAAAAGACATTTTAGTCGTTGCACGTGGAGAAATGTGTATTACTCCAACAGGAAGCCATGACAATGCATGGCATTCCAGCAGAAAATGGCCGACAAAGGAACGGCTGGGGAGACTTGGCAGTCCTCAAAGCTCCGTTTGGCGGAGCCCTGGACAATTTAAATAAGGCAACTCAGAGACTTCGTTTTCAGGCAAACCTGTCTACTGCTGCACTGGACATTAAGCTGTATTTGTTGCGTTTTTGTCTGTTAGAGTCTTGCCTGCATTCATGTATGTCTCTGTACCACATGTATGCCTGGTGCCCATGGGAGCCAGGGGAAAGCATCGGATCCTCTGGCATTGGAGTTACAGACGGAAGTGCGATGCCACGAGACTTGTAGATCAAGCCCAGGTCCCCTGCAAGAGCAGCAAATGTTCTCACCTGCTGAGCCGTCTCTGCAGTTCCATGGCTAATCTCTGAAATGGGTTTGAGCAGGCCTATTGAGACTTAAAGCTGTCCATAAAGAGAAAGTTCCAAGATTAGTTGATATGCTGCTTTCATTCGATCTGTTTTCATCGGTCACACACAGACTAAGAGCATCGTTCTGAGAACAGCACACGCCTGGCAAGGCCCTGAGATAGAGTCTTGGTATTGGGAAAAGAAAAAAAAAATCACATTTAGAATTCAGCAAATCATTTTAATAGCGTAGTTTGATTTTTTTTTCTCTGTAATATAGTTTAGTCAATATTAATTTTCTAGGAGCAATCACTTTAGGAAGGAGTGTAAAGTAAATACAGCAAAGAAGTTTGCTGAAATTGAGATTTTAAAATGATTGGGTGGTGCGTACCTTTGATCCCAGCACGTGGGAGGTAGAACCAGGCAGATTTCTGGGTTTGAGGCCAGTCTGAGACTATAAAGTGAGTTCCAGGACATACAGGGCTACACAAAGAAACCCTGCCTCAAAAAAAATATATATATATATACATATATATACATATATATATAAAATCTGATGACATAACCAAAATGACCTCTTGAACTCATCCCCTGATGGCCATTGGTTTTTTCAAGCTATCTAAATGTGACCATACATACCATTCTAACATTTCCCCCTATTTTATTTGGCAAGCAAGTATTCGGGTGAGTAAATTCTCTGCACTGGATGGCAATAGCACACTGACCAGTGCTCTGTCAGGAACATACAAAGAAACAAAGAATGGGAGGTGTATAGTAAAACAGTGCAGTGGTCATTACCCTCTCTCAGCTAGCCTCTCTGTATCAGGAGAGAGACATTCCTGCATGAAAGTATCACCAGTTAAAAATGATCTGTCCTTTATACACACCCACAGTCCTTGTCCATAGTTAGTTAGACTTGCTGAACTCGAAGAAATTTGATATGAATGATACTTGCTGAAAGCTCAAGGATAATCCTTATCAATATTCACCATTCCATAAAAAGACAGTGGGCCCAAGAAACTCACAACAGCAGTAGAAACAGTAGTAGTTGTTGGGGTCCAGGAGTCACCTCACAAACCACACCAATCCCCGATCTCAGTCAGACAGGGATAGTTTATTGATCATATGCCCCAGGACTGATCGATCAGGGCCATGATCCAGATTCAGGAACTTAACCATGACCCTGAGTTAAGACCTTACAGTGTTTTTATGCCTAAATTCTGCAAACATCTGTGCCAGGTTATTCCTCCAATCAGGATCTAGGGATGGGGAGATTTCCTTAGGATCATATCTTTGTTGTACACTTATCCTGCCCCCATTGGTTGGGGTATTAGACTGTGTGAGGGGACTTGTCTAACATTCGTGTCTAAACTTGCCAATCAGGATGTCGGTTCCCAGGGAGGTCTTGGGAACTTGAACTTCTCAACATCTACTCAAAATGGAAGTCTCGTTCCAATAGTTGGCAGGTGTCTCTCTTATGTTGGGGTCCATCCCAGGGGCAGCTTACAAAGGCAAACACCATAAAAGCTCATACACAGGTGAAGGAAGTGTTGCTGAATGGTTGGTTCGGGTCCAAGCTTATTGTGGGTTACAATAAAAAGCAGTTCTACTGACTTCCACTGTGATTAGCTTCCAAGGGCTCAGAAAGAACATAACAGAATATGCAATCAGCTTGGTCATGAGAAAAGTTTCCTAGGGACAGCATATAAAGTTTCCTTATAATATTATTAATGGCAGGCTAGCCCGGTAACAGTTACCTAGGCTTTAATGTTTTACCTAAGCCTTAGCATTCAATCTAAGCCTTATATTTTGCCCAGGTCTTAACAGTAGGGTTAATGCTAAAAGTACATTATAGAACCATCACACATCTAACAATAAAAGCAAGTGTTGGCTCCTGGACTGTCAGCAGTGTCAAAGTAGGTGGACATTTCTCCACCGATCTCATTAAAAAACAATAAATCGAAACACATATGACTGGAGTGTAACCAAGGGGTACGGCGGCAGTAACCTGCAATGTTGCAGGCATCTATGGGACCCCACCGTCACGGTTTCTATGAGATTGACACTTCTGCAGGGTCACATAGCTGCATGCTTAAGGGTGCGGTTAGGTAATCAAGGGCCAACCAGGGCATTACACCCTGGGGTTCCTATTGAATCTAATTTGCTGGCATGATCACATATTTGCATGTCCCCAGTTGATGAGCTGTCAAGGATGGGTGAGGAGGTGTGGCCTTGTAGGAAGTGGGCCCACTAGGGGTGGGCTTTGCAGTTTCAAAAGCCCACACCAGACCCAGTTTCTGTCTGTCTGTCTGTCTGTCTCTGCTGCCTGCAGATCAGAGTGCAGCTCTCAGTTACATCTCCAGCACCATGCCTGCCTGCACCTCCATGATGCTTGTCATGACAACGTCTGACCCTCTGAAACTGTGAACGAGCCCTCCAATTAAATGCATTCTTTTATAAGAGTTGCCTTGGTCATGGTGTCTCTCCACAGCAGTAGGACAGTGACTGAGACACTCACTGACCAACAGTTCTGAAGGAGGTGACCCATCCATGGTCTGTGTCGGTGATGTGTGGAGGAAAATGGCATGGAGAGCTAACTGCTGTGGTCTCCTGAGATTGCTCAAGGAATCTTGATCCTGCTACACATAGCAGATCTAAAGTGGATCGTGGCAAACTGGTAAGACAAAACAAAGGACCTGAGCCCAGGGCGATGGCCGCTTCCTCTGTCTCCATTGAACTCACCATGGATGATTAACCCTCTCCCCTACAGTGTCACAGACAAGCAAATTAGATTCAACAGGACAGTGTGGTGTAATGCCCCGTTTGGCCGTTTGGCCGTTGATTACATAACCTCACCCTTATTGACTGAATAGTTGTATCTAAGTTATTGTACTGAATAGTAAAACTTAGATCTGCACCCTGGTCTCCCAAGTCTGAATTCCCCAGCATCTTTGTGGGCTCCCTCTCTGCTCCCCTCCCCCTTTTCTGGTCCATATTCTGACAGCACTGAACCTGTTATTTGATAGCATCTAATGACTGAGAGAGGCACTGTCTCTCGGTTATAGTGTAACCCCATTTAAACTACTCCTTGTTCATGAATATGTATATTTTAGGAAGCTTCTACACTCGTATGTTTCCATGTGACTTTTTCAAAGGTCTTTAGTGTTAGTTACCTAACCCCAAGCTTACTCCTCTGTCCTGCCCTCCATCCCTTAATCCATCTTTTTTTTTTTCTTTTTCTCGGAGCTGGGGACCAAACCCAGGGAAGCACTCTACCACTGAGCCAAATCCCCAACCCCGCCTTAATCCATTTTATACCGCTTGTTCTGTTATCCTCCCCCACCCCTAATCTACCTGTGCTCTGTCCTCAATACCTTGAAATACTACCAACAATGCTTTACTAGTTTGTATATAATTCCTATAGATACTCCAATTTAAACACACGTGCCTAAATATCTAAATACATATATCTAAATATCTATGAGAGACTATGTGTGCATTTGTATGAGTCCTGTGTTATTTCGCCCAGAATGATTATTTCAAGCTCCATCCATTTGCGGAGATCTTCCCTGTCATTGCTCTTGGTTACGTTCCAGAACTTGATGGCAAGGCCCTATTGATAGACACACTATATACTAGAGACATAAGACATGGAGAAATCATGCTGGTACCCAGCCTGGAAGCCTATTAGCTAGCTTTCATAGCGTTGGGAGGGTCTTTACATTCTCCTGGAGGAGAAAAACCATCAACAGTGTGTTATCCATCTGTCAACCCCATGAGCTGTAACAATGACTAGTCTGACAAGACATACCCACTGGTGTAGCAGTGGCAGGGATGCTATGGGAGCAACCAACCAATCACTGATTGGATTTAAAGCCCATTCTAAAACATGGAACTCATGTCTAGTACCACCAACTGTGTCAAATATCCCACGGTCAAAGGCTCTAGGAAAGTCTAACACTCTTACTTTGTTAAATGGAAATAATAATAAGCTGACTCATAAGATCTTCTCTTTACATGTGCAGATTAGTCAATTCCCAACCCTTATCTTGACATGTATAGATTAGTCAATTCCCAACCCTCATCAGAGACGCTTCTTTTGCAGCCGACGGTGTTAAGTCAGAGACTTACAACTGCTCAACATGCAAAGGATGAGAGACTCTGGAGAGCTAGCTTTAAGTAAAACAGCTAAATCAAATCCCTTGCCTTCAAGGTTTGAGAACCATCCCAGAAGATGAGATAAAAATATTGGAAGAGCCAGACGTGGTGGAAGTCTGTGGCAAAACGGTGCTTGCCGGACATGATGGTGCTGCACGCATGCGCTCTCAGTAGTTGTGAGTAAATGCACAAGACCTGTGGAAGATCAAGCCAGCCCAAATCACAGCCTTAACAGGGCAGGGACCCATCAGGTCCACCGCTCTCTGAGGAGCCTCTAGAAACTGATGGCTGCTGAAGCACGGAGGTAGTTTTATACAGGAATGCTGACCCCATGGTCCAGTAGATGGTCATGCAGCCACGCACATACAGGCAGTGAGTTTTCTGACCTGCAGTTGATTCTGCTAAATTCAAAGGCTTTTCTGCTTTTTTTCTTTCTTTCTGAGGATCCCCATTTCTCTTTGCTAGTCTAGTTTTCAGCTTTCTTGAGTCTTGTTCAACTGCTTTCCAAGTTTTTTCATGCCATCTTGTCTATGACTCTTTGAACCATAAACTTATGCTTAATGAAAACAAAAACAAAAACAAAAACAAAGAATGCCTGTCCTTATGGTAAATTTCTGAGATCTGAGCAATCTGAGTAGTATGTTACCCTAGCTGTGTGAACTTTCTCTTCTTTTTCCCTCGATTCTGATGACTACTACTGGCTTACGGGTGTGTGTGTGTGTGTGTGTGTGTGTGTGTGTGTGTGTGTGTGTGTGTGTGTGTGTGCATGCACAGAATTACAAACTATCTCTCTGAAAAAGACAGACCAGAGTCTTTATATTTCAGAACAGTCCGAGTCGCCAGGTGATCACCACTATCCTGCTTTGCTAACTGAATTGTCTTTTTAATTAAGCCTAGGAACTGAGTGGGAAGGCCAGAGTCAGAGCTGGGTTTGGGGTACACTTGATTCTCCAAACCATCAAGCAAGTGTAGTGGACATCCGTGCTGCCTGTCGCTCCCAAACCGTCTCCACACATTAATAGGCTGCATTTTCCCACCAGGAACCACCCCTACCTCTATTACATCTCTAAATGTTTTAGGCAAGCCTGACCCACTCCTGGATCCTGCTCTGTGCAATGAACCACAGAACAAGATTCAGGGACATACAGTCGAACCACTTCACGATCTGCGTAAGTCAAGTGGAGTTTTCAGCCCAGAATGTTCATTGTCATCTACAGAAAGAGGGGTCTGTCTCACTGGTCCCGAAACTGTTGGCTGTGGGGCCAAAGGCAGTAATGGTGCCTACCCTGTACAGACAGACGCCTAAGGGATCAATTAAAGGACACAGGGACAGGGCAGGGAGATTGGGGCTTGTGTATTTATTGATAGAGATGCAGAGTCTATCAAGGCCCCAAACAACTCTCTTATACTTTCCAGTTACAGCAGCTTTAACAGGAATTTCTCTTGTTTAAACTAGTTTACGCTGCAGTTATGACCACAGAAGTCATAAACACAGTAAAAATTACACACGATCTCTGTGCGTGCATGTGCATGCGTGAGAGACGGGGTAGGGAGGGAAGAATTCCAAAGCAACTGCCTTTGTGCGTCTAGGAATCCGTCAAGTTGAATTGTTCACGTGGATTTGTACTCTTCATGTCTGAATATAACAAGAAGGCCTGCTGCTGGAGGTAACAGTGATTGATGAAATTCTCTTCAGAGCCATTGAGGGTGACCTCATGTCACGCTAACAGCTCCCAGGGGACTTGAAAGGCTAAGAAAAAAAATGAGTATCACACGATTCCACCAGATGTGAAACAAAGGAATGATCCTAGGATTCAAACATCTAAAAAGGCCTCTGGTGTGGCTCTAGCGCATATTTGATGATGCCTGGTGCATCTCACAGTGCAGGGCGAAGGGGTGAGCGCGAGCTTTAATTGAAAGCAGAGTGAAGGATGCTGGGATTGAGGTGCATAGCTCTGAATTCCAACAGAAACGTTCACCTATCTTAAGAATAGGCTTTGCTTTTGAACAGGTCGCAAACAGATCAGGAGAAAGGGATTTGTTCAAAGGACAGAAACAGATGGAAAAATATTAAAATTATGTGGAATTTATAATCATTCCATTGTAACAGAGATCATTATGCATCATTTTTTTTTTTTTTTGGTTCTTTTTTTCAGAGCTGGGGACCGAACCCAGGGCCTTGCACTTCCTAGGCGAGCGCTCTACCACTGAGCTAAATCCCCAACCCCATTATGCATCATTTTTAAAAAACAATACTACCTAGGGCTGGAGAGATGGCTCAGTGGTTAAGAGCACTGACTGCTCTTCCAGAGGTCCTGAGTTCAATTCCCACCAACCACATGGTGGCTCACAACCATCTGTGAGAGATCCGATGCCCTCTTCTAGTGTGTCTGAAAACAGCTACAGTGTAGTTATATATAATAAATAAATAAATCTAAAAAAAGAAAACACCTACAGCAAAGCAGTTTGTAGGAAAAGGTATTAGCTTAGTAATTGATTAAAAAGTAATTAATGCTGATTGAGAAGCACAACTGATATGAAATACTATCAGAGCAACCATTTTGTGTGACACTGGCCCTGTGCTCCTAAATTGTTTTTAACCCTTTAAGCTTTCTTTAGCTTTTACATTGGCTATCAGAGTGGAGTCATGATCTAAGAAAACAGAACTTGAAATGTTTATGACTTCCTAGATGAGGAATTAAAAACCATATACTCAGAATGACTCCTAGCATACGTATCAGAATACAAGAGTCAGTATTTTAATGCATTCTGAATATTTTATTATGTATATTTTGCTCATTATTATTTACAAAATATAAATGGGTATGGTCTATCATAATATATTTAATAATTTCAAATGTTTCCAAGACAGAGTCCCTCTATAGCTCTTTATTTTTGTAAAGAAATATGCCAAAACTACCAAATTAGAATCACTCAAAAGAGAAACTCTTATTATCTGAGGTTTCAGCAAGAAAGCAATGGAGAGTTTAATTCACCCTGTGAATGGACAGAGTCTCTATTTTAGCAAGCGTGGCCGTGTTTGGAGTTCCGCAATAGATGTCATCCAATGGTTCACACTGCGGCTTTGGCGGCTAAAACTAGCACCACCCGCATGAATCATTTTGGTATAGGTTTCACTCTCTGGCTGGGTGCATGTCCGTGTTTTCAACCTTTGACCCCTGGATCTTTTCTTAGGTGTCATCCGAGAGCTCTACACCCGAGCTTCACAGCGAGTCTTCTTCATAATTGACTTCACTGAAGCAGAATTTGCTTTTGACATTATTTGTTTACATCGGGGATCTGATACAGAGTGGCCCTGGAGTGAGCTGTGTTGATCATGGACATAACCATGGACAAAACAGCTAACGTGTCATGACCAATATCATCTCTATTTTTAACCAGGATGGCCGTGCCTGGGGCTCATGATAGAGGCCATTCAATGGTTAGGCTGTGGTGGGTCAGAATCTGTATTTGGGCAGGGAGACCTGTCTCTGAACCAACAATGCTTTGCTGTCTGTCGTCTGAAGCTGTAGCTGGTAGAGAACATGTATGTGACAAGAATTGTTCCAATCACCTTAAGAAGCATTAAGGCAGTTAGTTCTGACCCTGGTATTTTGCAGCCAGCCCAGTTTTTACAGATGTGACAAAGGCGGTGGTCAGTTAAAAGCCAGTGACGTTTCCCTGCGCTGGCTCCCCCACAGTGTCCCTGCAGAAATCCACAAGAGAAGACTCTCCGAGTCTTGGCAGCAGAGTTCCCTTTCTTTCTCTGTCATGGTACAATCCTTGTGACGTATGAGCTGTCCAGTAAGGGGGGGGTCTCCAGAAGCTTCATTGCTGGAGGCACCATGAAGGAAGACCCTGCAGAAGTCAAAGCCTCCAGTATGGTTTTCCCTTAAAGATCTTTTGATTTTTGTGAATAATTGCCATTTTTTTTTTGTTGTTTTAGTTGACATCTTTGAAAGTAATAAGTCGATTTTGGTGGCCTGTCGTTAATAAGGAAAAATAGAATTATATGGTTTTTCTTTTTGTTCTTGAATTGATTTTACTTCTACTTCCTTCATCTTTTTTCTCTTAATGAACAAGGTGACCATAAAAAATAAGAGCATAGGTCATATTTTATTGTGTAATATAGCACAATATATACTCTATGTATCTGCTGCCAGAATTGTAGTGATGTTCTACTCTGCATTTATTTATATACTGGCTTGTCAAGGGTTGATAGATACTTTTGCAAATAAGTAGTAAAAATATAAAATCTAGGTCAACTTTCATTAGCTACTCAGAAATCTCAAGATACATATCTTTTAGGGTTGGGGATTTAGCTCAGTGGTAGAGCGCTTGCCTAGCAACCGCAAGGCCCTGGGTTCGGTCCCCAGCTCCGAAAAGAAAAAAAGAAAAAAAAAAAGATACATATCTTTTCACCCAGAGCCTTTTCCTTGACAATACCAGGTACTGAACCAATGACCTCATGCAAGCTAGGCAAACAGTCTACAACTGTGCTCCAATTCCTCCAGCTCCAGCCCAACCGTAAAGCTCTGTGAACTTAAAGAAAATGTGGTGCACAGGGTCCTGAAAGAAGGTGGGGCAGGCCCTTCTGGTTGCTGCCCTCATGGAGAGCTGAAACCCAGCTCTGAGGAGCAACTTCAGGCCCAAGACGAGAGGTAAAACCAACTTTTCTGCTCCAAGTGACCTGCCTGGTGGACTCAGGACACATGCCTACAGGAACAGCTGAAGACCAGTAGACAGGAACGACTACACACCTGAAAGCAGAACACTCTGTTCCCATAACTGACTGAAAGAAAACAGGAAAACAGGTCTACAGCACTCCTAATACACAGGCCTATAGGATGGTCTACCCACTGTCAGAAATAGTAGAACAAGGTAACACCAGAGACAACGTGATGGCAAGAGGCAAGGGCAGGAGCCCAAGCAACAGAAACCAAGACTACATGGCATCATCAGAGCCCAATTCTCCCAACAAAGCAAACACTGAATATCCAAACACACCAGAAAAGCAAGATCTAGATTTAAAATCATATTTGATCATGATGATGGAGGACTTCAAGAAAGACATGAAGAACTCCCTCAGAGAAACACAGGAAAACATAAATAAACAAGCAGAAGCCTAGAGAGAGGAAACACAAAAATCCCTGAAAGAATCACAGGAAAACACAATCAAACAGGTGAAGGAATTACAAATGGAAATAGAAGCAATCAAGAAAGCACAAAGGGCGAGGGCGCTCAGATAACGTCAGGGTGAGTCTCTCAGCTGCTCTTCATGACGCTGAGTGAGTCAAACGTAAGCCGGGGCCAGTCATCAAGCACTGTTCAAATTGAAGCTCTGTAGACAAGACATTGTTGTTTTTAATTTTAAAATGAGAAATTTTTAATTACAAATCTTAAAATTTCATTTTTTAGGTGATTTCTTATGCAGACTTAGATGAGACAAATGTTTATCTAGTCCTTACCCGATTGGCATATAAGTATCTGTATAATCTCCCTCCCCCTCTCTCCTCCTCCCACCCCCACTTCTGTTGTTCATACTTGATGTTATAATTGCATAGAACAAAAACTTTTGGATGGTAGGACTGTGGGGATCTAGGCTATCCCTGTGACGTGTGCATTATCCGCAACTGTGATTAAAAATGGGATACATTTCACTGTGTCTGTATTACTCGAGAAATGTGCAGCTGAACGGGTAAATAGAGAAGGGTGAGACACTTCTGAGAACGCTTGCTAAGATTTCTTTATTCTGATCAGCTATTTCCACGGTGATACACATAGCCAGCCCTTCTTGGTCCTGAAATACACATACTAAAGATCATTTGTCCCTCTGTGACTGTGTGCTGTCTGTTTTCATTTGCAGCTTAGGAAATAAAACTTCGGGAGGAGAAAGACATAGTTTTGGGTACTTCAACCCACCAGAACTGTTATGAATTAAACCTACTTTCCTCAATATTAGTTACATTTTTAGAAAACCTGAGGTATCTCTGGATATTTATCTTTTAATGTATTTATTTACTTAAGTCTTTTGGACAAGGAGTTTCTCCATGTAGTGCTGGCTGTCCTAGAACTCCCTGTGTAGACCAGGCTGACCTTGAACTCAAGGTCCGCCTGCCTGTACCTCCTGAGTGCTGGGATTAAAGGCATATGCCGCTGAGCCTGGCTGTAGCTAATTTAGTTATTTATTTGGGACAGGTCTCTGGAACCAGAGATACCTCCCTCCTGAGTGCCAGGATTAAAGCCACCTCACCTGGCTTTCAATTTATTTAATTTTATTGGATATTTTTTATTTACATTTCAAATATTATCTCCTTTCTTGGTTTCCTGTCCATAAACCCCCTATCCCATCCCCCTCTCCCTTCTTCTATGAGGGTGTTCCCCCTCCCAACCACCTACCCCTTCCTGCCTTCCCGCCCTGACATTCCCCTATACTTGGGGGTGAAGGGGAGTCCAGCCTTGGCAGGACCAGGGCCTCTCCTCCTATTGGTCCCCAACAAGGCCATCCTCTGCTACATATGCAACTGGAGCCATGGGTCTGTCCATATGTACTCTTTGGATGGTGGTTTAGTCCCTGGGAGCTCTGGTTGGTTGGCATTGTTGTTCTTATGGGATTTCAAGCCCCTTCAGCTCCTTCAATCCTTTCTCTAACTCCTCCATTGGGGACTCTGTTCTCAGTTCAGTGGTTGGCTGCAAGGGTCCACCTCTGTATTTGTCATGCTCTGGCAAATCTCTCAGGACACGGTTAGGTCAGGCTCCTGACAGCATGCACTTCTTGGCATCTCCAATAGTGACTGGGTTTGGTGGCTGTATGTATGGCTTTCTATTTATATTTTAATAGATTTGATATGAGATGTCCTGTTTGTTTTCTTCCTTCCCTCCTTCCCTCCCTTCCTCTCTTGCCTGCTTGGAGACACGAGTAACCAGGCTGGCCTTGAGGCGTTCATAGTCCTCTGCCTCAGCTTTCAACGCTGAGACTACCAGCATGACTTAGTGATAGGTATGTTTGGGTGCCCCTGTGCCCCCAGCTCAATCCTTCCTGTGGTTGTGCATTTCATTTCCTAAATTACTTGTGAAGACAGGCATTTCCCCCCTCCCACCCCCCAAGTTGTTTGAACAAGTGAGTGGGTTGTACTTGTCTTTTAATTATAGTGTTTGCTTTCTCTGCCGTGCGTGCTAGGTGGCGAAGCACTGTTGGAAAGTGGCCAGGGCCTCTCTGATAAGAACCAGGTTCGTAGTTACCTGTCTCGAGCTCACTCCGGTAAACACTTTAGCACTCATCTATTTTGTATTTCTGAATACGGGGTGGGGCATTTCACCTAAAGTCAGGCTAATGGGGAAACGTCAGTCATGTTTTAAATGGACATGCAAGGTCTTTAGGACTTGGAAAGCACATACCCTGGAAAACGACACTGAAGAGTTCCATGTTATGAATAGCCAAGCTGGTTTATCGCTTCAGGTAAAGGCACACAGTGGGATTTCTTTTAGTGTGATAATTCACAGTACTCGATATAGCTCTCTTGCCTGCAAGTCACTAGTCTACCAAAACCATTAGCGGTTAACTCATGTACTCCAATTCACTAAGTATGCCATAAGAAAACAATAAAAAAATTATCTAAAAAGCCTTTTATTATTATTTCACTCACTTTAGATCCTACTTGCCCCCCACCCCACCCCAGCCTGGTCACTCCCTCCTGTTGCAGTAAACTCTCCAACCTGAATATGCCTGAGGAAAGAAAGCACAACTTGATTAATATGAGAACAAGCTCACGCCTAGATTGGGCAGATCTACCACTATTCCCCAGCTTTGAAATCCCTCATAACTTGCAGTTTCTCCATGCCATGTCCTTCAGCTCCCTCTTCCTCCTTCTCCTCCGACTCCTTCTTTTCCTCCACCCTACCAACTTCCCTTCCTCTGCCCAATCACCCCCTCTTGCCTTTATTTTACAAATTAAATGGGAGAAGGTTCTGGTGAGGTCACCTGAGTCCTGAGTCCTTGGGGCAGTGGAATTAGCATCAAAATACAGATAACTCCAGGGCAAACCACATTTCTCTCCCCCTTTTTGTCCAGTTAAAAGGCCTTTTCCCTTATATATAAATTGAGTACAATTATTACCATTCTACAATTTATAAAACATACGATACACTCAACACCCAGTCCATCAATTTTGTCCATTAACTAAAGCACCTTGTCATCTATCCTAAAAGACTATAATTCTATACCTCACTTATATCCTGTTTTTAGACCGTAGGCCACCTGAAAAACCATCCTTTCAGATTTATTATCTTTCTCAATGCTAAACAGTTTGGGTTGTCTACGAGACTACCAGTCTTCAACCACATCAGAAATCCAAGAACGATTAATGTTACCTGAAAATGTGAGAAGCACAAAACATAGCTTCCAAGTTTAGCCAATTTATAGAGACTGCTGATCTCCTGGACAGTCCCCCTATTCCTCAAAATGTCAGAGCATCAGTTTTCAGCCTTCTGGCCCAGGATCATCTGACAGACCTTTGTGATGCAAATTTTTGAAGGGCTGATCACCCTGTCTTGGCAGAGCTTATCAGTCAACTAGTTTGCATAATTTGTCCTTTTCTGGGCAGTATTTTTTTCTGTAGATGAATTGAAGCAATTTTGCCTAGTGGCTGTCTCACCACAATTGGAGCACCTCCACTGATGCTCAATTTCTTCTTAGAATCCACGAAGGGGTGCTGTCAGGAGCAGACAGGTCTCTAGTCAAGTCATCTTTAATAAAGAAATGTCCATAACCGTGACTTCTGACGCCTTTGAAGATTTTCCATCTACACAAGGCATTTCTGAACTGTTAAGCGTTGATATTTGAAGTTATTATTGAAAGGTGTACATTGATTGCAGTCATTGTGTTGATGACTTTCGGTGCTGCTGCCTTTTGTTCTCAGTGGCACCTTGTGCCTTAGTACGGACACCTTCTTTCTGCTATCTCTTGGCTATGTACACTCTTCCCTTCAGCCAGCAATATCGCTCCCTGTGTTTCCTTTAC
Source organism: Rattus rattus (assembly GCF_011064425.1). NCBI lineage: Eukaryota > Metazoa > Chordata > Mammalia > Rodentia > Muridae > Rattus > Rattus rattus. The sequence goes on from NC_046157.1 coordinate 110,606,648, forward strand.
ATTTGGTCTCCTGGATGTGCATTTTCTTTTTGGCTGTCTGTATCATGAAAAGTTTTCCATTCTTGCTCAGCTTTGGCAGAGAGTTTTGCCGGATGCCTCCGTCTAGGTTTTCTGTCCTGGCTTTAGAATGTGGCATGCATCGCTCCGGGCTATTCTGACTTTCAGAGTCTCCACTGAGAAATCAACTCTTACTCTGATGGTTTTCCCTTCACATGTGACTTGTGTTTCTTCTTTGCAGCTCTCAATACACCGTCTTTCTTCTACATACTTTGTGTATTTACTATGGTATACTGTGATTTTTCTTTTTCAGATCTTGTCTTTTTTTATGTTTTGTGTATCTGTATGAGTACATCTTTGCTTAGTTTGGGGGAAATTTTCTTCTATGATCTTGAAGATTGATCTATGCCATTGGCCTGGGATTCTTCTCTCTCTTCTGTTACTATAATTTGAAGGTTTAGTCTTTTCATGATAGCCAACATTACTTACATGTCCTTCTACTCCCTCTGTGTGTGTATGTGTGCGTGCACACACACACTCTTAATTTCATATTCTTTGTTTAATTGGTCTAGAGTGTCTACTATATCTTTGAGATCTGACATTCTGTCTTCTGCTTGATTCCTTCTACTTGTAAGGCTTTCCTGATTTTCTAGTTGGGTTATCAGTTCCATCATCATGTCAGCAAGATGTCTCTCTTCAGGGAGAGAGAGAGAAGCAGGAAGGGGAAGGGAAAGAGAGAAAGGGCACATTTGCAGAGAGAGAAGAGAGAGGGAGAGACCAAAATGTCTGGACTACATAGGGAGGAGCCTCTGGGGGACAGGCAGCCCAGCCCTGGGCTGGAAAGTTCAAGGTTGGGGCCAGGGTAGGCCAGGTAGGGACTGAGGAATGCTGGGAGAACCTGAAGGCCAGGTCTGCTTTGATAAGTAAAATACTCACCTCAGTCCCTTGTCCCTGCCCAGAAATCAAACAGTCACTTTTCATTTTAATAAGTAAATGGAGTTTTTACTTGTTGAGATTATACATATCACTTAAATTTATCCTATGCGTTAGTTAGCTCCATCCCTGAATTTTGGAGAATTGGATGATAAGCAGTTTTTGTTGGTTCATTTATAACTTGGAAGGAAAGTTGTTACTGGAACAGTTCGAGGTCTAATTTGGTTAAGTCTAAAGTGAATCTCAAAGAAAGCCAGCCAAAGCACGCTTCTGTAATAATGTAGAAAACTAGAGTGCACACTAAGGAGACTGCATATGGCTACAACCACTTCATTCTAATGCGACTTAGGTCTTCCGAAAGAAGGACTCATGCTCTCTTCAAAATTCTGTTGCACCAGAATTCAAAAATAGTTTTCATTCACAGTTTGGCAGAGTGTGTCAAAGCCAGACACTGTTCCTTGTAGAATGCAAGCAGAGACAAGAATTTAGAAACAACCTTGGTTAGAAATAATGATTTAAATTAATTAACAATGAATTTTGAAATAATTATTTTGGTGTTAATTTCCCCATCTCAGCTGTTCTGGAGAGAGAGGGGGGTCTCCTTCTCGGCAGCTACTGAAAAGCACAAAGCACCACTTTAAGGCTCCCTGAGGAAATTTTATTTGATAAACGGCTTTCATATCCGCTAGGAGAGATTACTATTAAAAATTAATGTAGGCGCTGGGAACATTCCCCCCCCCCCGGAGCTGGGGACTGAACCCAGGGCGTTGTGCTTGATAGGCAAGCACTCTACCACTGAGCTAAATCCCCAACCCACACTGGGAACATTCTATAGCAATGCCTTCTCCTCCACCAAGCCTAGGACCAGTCATATACTTCCTTGTTTTATTTCTTTTTTATTCAAATATCACATTATACAGATTTCATCTTTTAAAGTTAAAGGGTGGGGGGAAGTATGGTGAGTAATTTCATGTCAACTTGGCACAAGCTAGAGTCATCTGAGGGCAGGAAGCCTCAACCGAGAAAATGCGTCCACAGGATTAGGCTGTAGGCAACCGTGTAAAGCATGTTTCTTAATTAGTGATTGATGTGGGAGGGACCAGCCCATTGTGGATGGGGTCATCCCTGGGCTGGTGGTCCTGGGTGCTATAAGAAATTAGGCCGAGCACGCCACTTTGCGCAAACGACCAAGGAGCACCCCTCCATGGCCTCTGTGTCGGTTTCTGCCTCCAGGTTCCTGCCCTGCTTGAGTTCAGGCCCTGACTTCTTTGATGATGAACTGTGATGTGGAAACCAAATAAACCAAATAAATCCTTTCCTCCCCATCCGACTTTGGTCATGGTGTTTCATGTTAGCAATAATAATCCTAACTAGGGCAGTACGCATGATGTAAGGCCCTAACTTTCCATCGCTGTTTTTTGGAGAAGGAAGAACTGTGAGTTACAACCGCACAGAACGTACTTGACCACACGTAGGTGGGAGGTACCATGGAGGCAGGAAATAACGTCAAGAGGTATGCTTGCCCTCGATTGGACGAAGGTGGGAAGTACGTAGCCTGGTAGGTTCTGCCTTTATAAGCACCTGACTGACTAACGTGCTTCAGAGCCATTCTCTGAGAATCCCGGCTGTAATCTAGCCAGTCTCCATCATCCTGACCAGTATTTAATAAAGCTTGCTTCAAATTTGGCTCAAAAGTTGTAGAAGCGGTTTTATTCTCTCCCGGTGGGATTAAGAATGTGTTTCTCGGGCTGGGGATTTAGCTTAGTGGTAGAACGCTTGCCTAGAAAGCGCAAGGCCCTGGGTTCGGTCCCCAGCTCCGGAAAAAAAAAAAAAAAAGAATGTGTCTCTCAGAGAATTGTTAACGGTGTTAAGGAGAAAACGAACGGCAACACCGGATCTTAGTCTCATTAATTAAATTTCAAAGAAGAGAGACAAGAGAACAGAGCAAGCATGTTGTTAATATGGGCGTCTGCCTGGAGGAGGAAAATGTTGACGAGGAAGTGTAGTAAGCTACGCCCTTTGTACCGGTGATTGAGAAGCATCTGCAGGAGGGGGCTTCACAGAAAGTGAAGGAGACTTCAGAGTAAGGGCAGATATGTTTGGAATTTGGGGCCGGTGTCTGAAAAAATTACAAAAAGAGAGGGGGGAGGGGAGAGAAGAGAGAGAGAAAGAGAAGAGAGACTGAAAAAAAAAGATGAAAAGAAATTAGACTTTTCTTGAGTAACTCAGACAAGCAAGCAGGCTCTGCGGGGTGCTGCCTGGAGCTTCTGCCTGAAGGGAAGGACTGTCTGGGAAGAGAAGCAGTGTATTCTCTCCTTACAGGTTATTAGCCCTCACTCCTCATCCGCATGTCTGCAAGTCAATCAGCTATCCAGGAGCTGGACTCCTAACCAGGTGGTTGACTGGCCCAGCTTGAAGAGAAGAGACGATAGAAGGCAATGCCTGGGGTGGCTTAGAGTGTCCCATCGCCAGTAAAAGAGCCAGAGGTGCGGGCTGGAGATGTGTAGCCCAACAGCTAAGCACTGGCTGCTCTTCCAGAGGTCCTGAGTTCAAATCCCAGCAACCACATGGTGGCTCACAACCATCTGTAATGGGATCCGATGCCCTCTTCTGGTGTGTCTGAAGACAACTACAGTGACTCACATAATAAATAAATCTTAAAAAAGAAAAAAGAGTCAGAGGTGAGACTTAGACTCTATTCTTTTGATTGGAAGGAAATAGCTTCTTTAAATGGGCCTCAACAAAGCCCAGGTATATCCTCCTTGCCATATGGTAACTTAAATAAATGGCAAAGCTGATATTTACCTTTCTGATGTTACCAGGGAAGCAGAAGATAGACTCCACAGTCAAGCAGAAGGGTGTAGCCTCCTCCACGGCCTTCACGGCTGTAGACCCCTGTAACGGATGTGCTCTTCCCAGCTGCCAAACACTACTCAGAGAGGAAATTGCCCCGTAATGGTATCATCTATTTCTGTCCAGCACCTGCTGTTTGTAGACTCTATTTATTGCCCAAGCAATTAGAAAGACCCCGAACCTTGGGCACTGACTCCTAGTACAGAAAGCAAGGATGCAAACACAATGAACTCCTTTAATCAGAATAGTGAAAGCCAGCAGCCTCCATGCAGGAGTGGAGGCTGCACCAGGGCTCCAGCTGCCATGTAATACGCAACAAGGGTTGAGCCAAGATGGAGCCCTATACCAAGATGGAGAAATTATACCATGCAAGAGGTCTGGTGGAAAAGAGGTTTATCAGTGGAGGGGAGAGGAGTGAGGACCTGGGGAAGAGACAGAGGCAGGCAAGTGGACATGTACACAGGCAGAGAGAGCCATGAGGGTAGGGGCAAGGGGGATTGCAGAGAGCAGAGAAGGGGTACACACAGAGAACAGAGAGCTGGGGTGGCTGACCATACCTTTATCTGCAGCACACACCTGGAACACCTGGCACACCTGGCACACCTGGCACACCTGGCACACCTGGCACACCTGGCACACCTGGCACACCTGGCACACCTGGCACACCTGGCACACCTGGCTCACCTGGCCTGGTGCACCTGGCAGTTCCAGGTGATGATGTCAGCAGCTGCTAGATTCCCCAAGAACACACCAGTGGAATCGCCTGTCCGCTAACACCAGGGACTTAGGTCTTTATAGAGCAGAAAAGGGAACTTTCAGGATGGGGGATTCTTTCTACAGCTCAGTTCCCCGCAGGTAAATATCAGAGGAGGTTGGTGTGTTGATGTTACCGGAAGCTTTCTCGGACCCCCATCATTCACCAGTCAAGTCCTGTGCAGTATCTCAGCCCGTCCAAGGATTCTAGCTTTTTAACTCTTCACAAGTGTACCACCGAGGAGAGCCATTAATGCTTACCTCGAGAAAGTGACCATTAAGTGTGGTCCTTCAGAGTTTCATGGTGTGACCACTCTAGGAGGGTGCTTCAGAGGGCAAGAGGCAAGGAGTGGGACCCAGTTTCATTTAAAGGGAAAGATTGAACTTGTGTGTCTTATACCACTGAATGTATGAATGAAGGTTCACTTAAAGGGGAAGATTGAACCTGTGTGCCTTATATCGTTGAATGTAGGAAGAGGGTTGGTATCCATAGGTGGATAAAAGCATTGTGCTTTAGGGGAAAGATTAGGATCTGACACTAAGGAAGCCTGAGAAGAAATGTGAGTAGACCAGTATCCTACCTAAGAGGCCATTGCTTGTCTTGGGCTTGGGCACGTGGTATAAGGTGTGTGGCTGAACTGTTCAGAACCATGTGGGCAAAGCACCAAACTCTTGTGCTAAGTAGATGCAGCATTTACCTTCTGAGCTCTAGATGCTGGGAGTCCATGTTCTCAATGCCAGCATAGTCTCTGGTGGGGCACCTCTTCCTGACTTGCAGACAACATCATCATCTCATTGTGTCCTTCTGTGGATTCACCAGGAGAAAGGAAAAGAGAGGAGAGACATAGGAGATGGAAAAGAGAAGGGGAAGAGGACAAGGAGAGGACACCAAGGAGAGATCGTCTCTTAGAGCAGTGGTCCTCAACCTTCCTAATGCTGAGACCCTTTAATATAGTACCTCATGTAATGGTGATCCCAAACCATAAAATTATTTTTGTTGCTACTTCCTAACTATAATTTTGCTACTATTATGAATTGTAATATAAATGTTTGTGCTTTCCAATGATCTTAGGTGATACCTGTGAAAGGGTCATTCTCTTAGAAGGTCAAGAATCCTGTCACTTGAGAACACTAACTTACTGTGGTTGATTGAATAAAAATGGCCTCCCATGAGCTCATGTTTGAATACCTGATGCCCAGTGGGTGGAACTTTTTGGAAAGGATTAGGAGGTGTGGTCTCTGGGGGGTGGGCTTTGAGGTTTTGAAAACTCATACCATTTCCAGTTAAAAGAGCATGTGCTTGCTCCCCTCCTCCTCCTCCCCCCCTCCTCCTCCTCCTTCTCCTCCTCCTCCTCCTCCTCCTCCCCCTCCTCTTCCTCCTCCTTCTCCCTCCCTTCCTCCCTCCCTCCCTCTCCCTCTCCCTCTCCCTCCCCCTCTCTCTGATTCATGCCTGTGGATCAGATGTGTGCTGTCAGCAACTTCTTAAGCACCAGGCCTGCCTGCCCACTGCCATGCTCCCTGTCCTGTCCTAATGATCAGGGCTCTCTCTCTGAATCTGTTAAATCCTTTAAACATTTTCTTTTTGTAAATTGCCTTGGTGTCCCATCACAGTAATAGAAAAGTAATTAAGACATTTTCATCATTTTACCTCAACTGTTTCCTAAAATCCGTGTCTCCAAACACGATGATGTTGGGGATTAGCATTCTGGAGTATGGTATTGTGAATTTTCTTTGTCAGCTTGATGACATTTAGAATCACCATGGAAACAAACCTGTGGTCATGTCTAGATTAGCCTGACGGAGGTGGGATAACCCACTTGAACTGTGGGCTGTAGCATCCTGTGTGATGGGGACCCAGACTGAAGGAAAAGGAGACAGTGAGGTGAACATAAGTGTTTCTGCCTCTTCCTGACTCTGGACACAGCATGGAAAGCTGCTTCCTTCTGGCGTTCCTATTATACCTTCCCTTCCGTGACGGACTATATCCCTGTTGTCATAATCCAATTGAGAAAGCTACAGACCTCTGTGCATAGAAAGCCAGATTAGAGTCTTTTATTAGCAGGTGACTGAGAGCAGGTTCTTGCCCCCGAAGAACTCTTGGCACCAAGCTTGGGAGTACATCGTTTATAAAGGCAGGAAACAGCATGATGTCACTGCCAGGTGTTGGCCAGGGGAACTTGGTGACATTTGTTTTGGCTAAGCATTCGGCAGATATTTTGGCTGTGCCTCCGCACGATCTGGGTCATGGAAAGTACTGAAGGTTTGGGATCTAGAGGCAGAAAAAATCCCTGAGCAGATACAAAGTGGAATCAGGGTAAGATCAGAACAAGAAAGCAGCTCCCTTGGCCACTTTGCTGTAACCCCAAATAAACCCTTCTTTCTTAATTATCTTTTACCAGACATGTCGCTGCTGTAATGAGTCAAAGAGCTAATACGGAATGGGAGAGAGAGACAAGGGGACGAGAAGAGCAGAGATTTTGTTTCTGGACTCACTTCTACCACTAAGCGCTGCTTTGTAAGGTTTAGTAGCAACAGGTCCACCTGACGCTTCACATAAGATCATTGGATTGTAGAGATAATGCAAGACAACAACAACAACAACAACAACAACAACAAAACCCTCTTGTTCCACATAAACACAAGCATTTGGAATAACCAATGGTAAAAGTAGCAGTACTTTGGGGGTGGAGCGAAGGCTCCGTGGTTTAGAGCTCATGTTGGTCTTGCAGAGGACCCAGGTTTGATTCCCGGCACCCACAGGGCAGCTCACAACCAGTTCCAGGGGTCCTGATACTCTCTCCTGCCTCCCTTCGGCGCCAGGTACACATGTAGTATGCATGCAGACAAGCGGGCAAACATTTATACAATAAAATGAAGTAAATAAATATTTAGTTTTCTTTTTTATTATTAATTTTTTAATAATTAATCATTCCACTTGTTTACATCTCAAATGATAGCCCCCTTCCCGGTTACCCCTCCAAGCCCCCCCCCATTCCATCTGTCCTCTCCCCTTCTCCATCCTCTCAGAGCTGGGGACTGAACCCAGGGCCTTGCGTTTGCTAGGCCAGCGCTCTACCACTGAGCCAAATCCCCAACCCCTCCCCTTCACTTCTATGAGGGTGCTCCCCCACCCATTGCTTCAGCATCCCTCTACGCTGGGGCATCAAACCTCCACAGGACCAAGGGTGTCCCCTCCCACTGATGTCAGGCAAGGCCATCCTCTGCTATATATGTATCTGGAGCCATGGATCCCACCCTATACTCTCCTTGGTTGGTGATCTAGTCCCTAGGAGCACTGGGTGGTCGGGCCAGCCAACATTGTTCTTCCCATGGGGTTGCGATCCCCTTCAGCTCCCTCAGTCCTTCCCCCAGTTCCCCCACCGGGGTCCCTGAGCTCAGTCGGGTGGTTGGCTGTGCTGGCAGAACCTCCCAGGGAGCAGCCACACCAGGTTCCTGTCAGCAAGCGCCTCTTGGCAGCAGCAACTGTGTCAGGGGGATTGGTGTCTGCAGACAGAATGGATCCCCAAGTGGGGTGGTCCCCGGATGGCCCTTCCAATATTTTTTTTAAACGCAGTTCCAGAGCACTTGAACTCGCACAAGCAGAATTACTCGCAGGACTCTGAAAGGCCAAAGACATCACTGTACACACCGTGCACGATACGGCTCCCCGGCCCTGGCAGTGTAAACCACTTACTGCTCCAGGAGTGGTAAATCTAGGGCTTGTCAGATTGGATGCTTTCATTGTCTTCTACAGTGGGCTGTTTGCGTCATCAGGCATGATTTGCATGTAGGTCACAGATTTGTATCTATTGCTGAAGTTAAATAGCTTTCAGTGAGGACCTTGGGCCAGAAGGAGCCTTTGTCTGGTGCCATTGTGTAAAGATTGTTGCTGTCGGGGTTTAGAAACCAGCCACCTGAGATTTGATGACCTGGGTTACTGAAATGTGGCTTCCAATTTGGAAGCTGCTTGGGGAGGGACGGGACGGGGGACGGAAGGGGAGGGGCAGGGATGGGGAGGGGCAGGGACTGAGTGGGAGAAAAACCGGAAGGACTTATCTGCATATTCCCGGCTGTCCTGGAACCTGCTTTGTAGATCAGGGTGGCGTCAAACTTACAAAGAATCACCTGCCACTACCTCCCAAGTGCTGGGATTGAAGGCATACGTCACCACCTCGGGTGGAAGCTGCTTTTTAAAATACAACTTTCGGCACCCTTTTAAAATATAGCTGCAGGGGTTGGGGATTTAGCTCAAGGGGTTGGGGATTTAGCTCAGTGGTAGAGCGCTTGCCTAGCAAGCGCAAGGCCCTGGGTTTGGTCCCCAGCTCCGGAAAAACAAAACAAAACAAAACAAAAAAAAAAAAATAAATATATATATATATATATATATATCTCGCGGATGATTTCAGCTCAGAATTGCCAAGAGAGCCCTCATTTTATTTAAAGAGAGATTCTCGCTCATTTGGGTACTGTCTTAGCCAGGATTGATCAAGGAGAGCTTTGCTGTGGTTGCCCAAAGTGACTTGTGTAGCTTACATGATGCCAAAAATATAACTAAAGGTCTCACTGGAAATTTTGTAAAACTAATGACCAAGGGCTCCAAGAATGTCTTTGTAACTCAGGCCAGGGGCTTGCACTATCCTCAGATAAATATTTCAAGAAGGAAAGGGAAATAGTACTCCCTGGCAGTCTGATTCTCCTTGGAGTAAGGACCGTGTGGTCACTCCATCCCTCCTCACCACATGGGTTCTATTTGAGCAGGTAGCGCTCGTTTCTGCTCAGGAGGACACAGACCAGATGGCAGGTAACACCTGGATTCAGGTGTTTATACCTGTCATCCGTTTTAGCTAACTTTTAACTTTATACCTGATCCCTCTTTAATTAAATTACATGAACACATGCTGTAAGTAAATATAACCACGAAATAATTGCAACTCTTACCATCAGTAAAATCACCGTGAACATTATGAATCATTGTGCTTTGGGAACATATGTGATTAGTTTCTCATGACCCCCTTGCTCGCATCTTTGCTTTTTTTTTTTTTTTTTTTTTTTTTGGTTCCTTTTTTGGAGCTGGGGACCGAACCCAGGGCCTTGCGCTTCCTAGGCAAGCGCTCTACCACTGAGCTAAATCACCAACCCCTCGCATCTTTGTTAACCCATCAATACTCGGTCTATACGGTCTATATGCGGTCTTATTTTTGTGTGTTTATGTTTAGAAACACCTTATTTAACCTAACAACATCCAACAGCACTGAAACTCACGGCTAAACTAATGCACATTTTTTTTTTCTTCAGTAAGGTTCACTGCAGTCTTTCTGCTTCTAGGAATGTTAAATAATGTGCCAGTCCCCCAAATAGCTTAGCAGCTCTTCAAACGGGGAAATGACCGAGTTTTTAAAAGTGCAAAATGATGGAAACTTTGCCACTAAACAAACTATGAAAAGTTTTAGAACATTCTGTTGGAGAGGAGGGAAGGAAAGGGGTATGGTATCAAATAATAAGTCACACGTACTTTCCTCCCAGCCACTCCAGGTACACTTGTTTTACCTTGGATAGCCTTGGAAAGTAGCACGTGCATAAGGCTTTTCACGGTAGCATTGCTGAATAGAGAAAGTCTTGAAAAGAGCATAAATGTTCTCTACTTTGCTCAATTTTCTTTTTTTCTTTTTTTTTTCTTTTCTTTTTTTTTTTTTTTTTTTTTTGAGACAAAGTCTTGTTATGTAGACCAGGTAGGGGTTTTTTTCTTGGATATTTTATGTATTTACATTTCAAGTGTTATCCCCTTTCCCCCCTTTCCCCACTCCCTCCCCACTTCTATAAGGATGCTCCCACTCCCACCCACCCACTCCAACCTCAACACCCTGCCATTACACTGGGGAGATGAGCCTTCACAGGACCAAGGGTTTCGCCTTCTATTGATGCTGGACAATGCCATCCTCTGCTACGTATGCGGCTGGAGTCATGGGTCCCTCCATGTGTACTCGTTGGTTGGTGGTTTAGTCCCTGGGAGCTCTGGTGGGTCTGGTTGGTTGATATTGTTGTTCTTCCCACGGTGGTGCAAATCTCTTCAGCTCCTTGTAGGTTTTATGCCTGCTGTTTTAGCACAGACTGGACTCACACACACATTCCTCCAGCCTTCGTAGAAATACAGGTGTTGATTACTAATCCCTAAACCAATAGCTCTCTGTTTTAAGGGGGAAATGATGTAGCAAGACCATAGAATTTATAACATCGTAAAAGAATGAGAAATCTCATTAAAATATATTGAATTTTTAAAAAAGTATATAGGGCTGGGAGCGTAGCTGAGTGGGAAAACACGGATCTAGCACACCCAAGGCCCTGGGCTCACCCTTCAGCATCGCAACAACAGAACCACGCCCCGTCTAGGAAGCTAGCTCAGGTGTAAAGAGCTTTTGTGAGACCCTGTGTGTGTGTGTGTGTGTGTGTGTGTGTGTGTGTGTGTGTGCGCGCGCGCGTGCGCAGTATACTCCTACTGTATGTATGTTTACAATTTAATGACACATCATTTCATTCTTCTGTGACTTCCAGTTTATTTCATATGAGTCAGAGTCCACAAAATATCTCGTCATCACATCTGCGTGTGCTTGACACCACCAGTGTGGTTTCTTCCCACCACCTCCTCCTCTCAACTGAGTTTGCTAATTTTCATGAATACATGTTTTGGGGCAGGGGATAAGGGCAGGAGAAGGTATGCATTGTCCTCCCCTGGTCTAGTTCTTTGTGTTCATGTGTCGTTTAGTTGTTAAAATCCTTTTGCTTGGATGCTTCTGGTTTTTCATGACAAAGAGTTTTTCTGTGTAGCCCTGCCTGTCCTGGAACTTGCTCTGTAGATCATGCTGGTCTTGAACTCAGAAATCTGCCTGCCTCTGCCTCCCAAGTGCTGGGTTTAAAGGCCTGTGCTACCACCACCTCCTGGCTTTGGGTACCACACACCTTTGCACTTGGTTCTTCAGTTATACAAGCTCTGCCTTTTAACTTTTCTCCTTTGTCACTGTATAAGACTCGAAGTGAGTCTTAACTACTGGGAGACACACACACACACACACACACACACACACACACACACACACACAGTCGCCAAGTGAGACACGAGAATGGAGTTCAATGCAAATGCAAGAGGTTTATTTTCCAGTGCATCGGGATCGACCCTCAATCAGCCTCTCGTGGCGAATGACTAGAAGGTGACCCCAGATGGCTATTATAAGCAGGTTTTATACTTTTTAGAAGTACAGGTTACATCAGCAAGGTTACAGTTCAAACTTTCTGGCTAAGCATATCAACCTTTAAATCTATTGGCTAGCAAACATCAGTCAATACATTCTGAGAATCTTCTACTCAAGAATGTTCTATGGGTGGAGAATGGAACTTGGCCTAGCCTCGACCCAAGGTGGGAAGCTGGAACCTGGAAGCCTTGCCCCGAGGCGGGTGAGTGTAAGGCTGGCAAAAGGTCCTAGGGTCCTTCATTGTCAAAACCCTCGCCCCCTCTTGCCCTTACTCCTCTCTGCTCTTGTGCCCTTTTCGTCCCTGCCCCTTCTCTCTCCGTACCTCCCCTTCCCTCCACGCGCTTACGGCTGGCTTTTGTTCCTCCCCTCTTCTACTCTTCTTCTCTCATTAAACCTTTATTGGAAAAAACAAAACAAAACAAAACAAAAAAACCCTCCGGACTCAAATCTGCTTTCAACCCTCATAAAAGTTCCTGCTTATTAACTGTTTCAGAAATGTGAGGTGGTAAAATGTCTTAAGTTGGCCCTCACGTCTCCAAGAGTCATCCACATGTTCATGTAGCCTCACTATCCCCCCCTACAGATTAAGGATATGAGCCTGTCTACCCAAATCTAACCTGCTGGGGTCCTCTTGTCCTCTTTGCTAGAAACTGTTGCTCTCTGAAAAATTAACCCCCCTAAATGCAGAGCTTCTCACATTCGTTTCATCTAAAAGTCCTACCTTGATGGAGAACTCTTGCAAGCCCAGCACTGGGGAAGTGAAGGCAGGAAGGTCGGGAGTTCAAGGCCAGCCTGGGTTATAGGAGTCCCTGTCTCAAAAAAACTAAAGTGAAAAAGTCCTCTGTCGTCCTGCTCCTCTGGTTCTTCCTTGGTCTTTTCTCTAACCACTGACTGGCTGCACACCTCCTCACCTGCCTCCGTAGCCTCTTTTCCTTCACTGTGGAATTCCCAAGGACTTGATACCCACAACCCAACTCCCTGGAAACTGTTCTAGCTAAGGATACGTCTCCTCAAATGTTGTTGCAATGGCTAAATTTTGATCTTTATCTTAAAAGACCTGTTCTTGGGTTCTCACCCATAACCAGGAAGTACATTTGTTTTTCTCTCTTCCTTCCTTCCTTCCTTCCTTCCTTCCTTCCTCCCTCCCTCCCTCCCTCCTTTCCTCCCTCCCTCTCTTCCTTCCTTTATCTTTTTTCCCCTTTGGCAGCAGGATTTCATGAATAAGAAGAAGTCACCCTATGTAGCACAGGCTAGCCTCACATTTGCAATTCTCCTTCTTCTGCATTCAATGCTAGAGTGACTTGATCATACTCGGTGAGTGACCCTAAGCTTCCATCGCTAACGATGAATCTTCAGCCCTAAACATACACTTAACATCTTCATGTGGGTTCAGCGTGGGACATGTCTGAACAGAGAAAGAAACATGTGTCTGCCCTTACCTCCGTTCTACTGTCTTTCTCCCTGCCTTCGAACTCACCCCTTGTCTCTTTCTGGGTCTACCCCAAGCCACGTGTGATCATTTGGCGTGTTATTCAGAGAACATCATGATTCTGCACGTGTCATGGTCCTAACAAGAACTTGACAATATGCTCACATGATGTGAATAGGAAATATGGAACCACAGCATATGGGCTAGAGAGAGACCCAGGTTCCCACATGATACAACCATTCATAACTCCAGCTCCAGGAACTCTAAAAAAAAAAAAAAAGAAAAAAAATCACATGGTGCTCTTACATGCATGCATTCATACATACATTGAAATAAATACAATTTTTAAATGAAAATTTAAAAACCCCCTCCACAGTGTAAAGTCACTAATTATAAAGTGGGAGGGAGGGGTGTTAGAAACCAGGAAGTAATGGAAGCAGTTACTGCTAGAAGAGCGAAGAGCCCCGAGAAAGTGGCTGGAGAGAGAAGCCGGCAGACGGTGGCCATCAGCTGATGAGGGGGGAGCAGAGATGTTAAGTCTCCGCTCATTTCCCTCCTGCCCTTTCAGTGTCCACTGCTGTCTTTGGTTGGCTGACTGCACCAGAGAAAAGAAGATGAGGTGCTGATTGATGGATGCTACCCATGACATTGGAGAGATGGCTCTAGAAGGGTGGAGAGCAGACCTGGAGGACAAACTGAAGCTGTCCATGGGTGACGGCTGCTCTCCGTTGTCAACTTGACTACGTCTGGAGTTAACAAAACCCCAGGCAGCTGAGTGCACCTGTGAGGGATTTTCCCCCTCCCTTCATGAAATCATTTGAAGTAGGAAGACTGCTTCTAATCCAGATTTTTGAGGTGGGAAGTTCCACCTTTCATCTGGGTCACTCACACCTTTCTCTCTCTCTTACTGATTTATTTCTTTTTATGAGCATTAGTGTTTTGCCTGCATCCTTGTCTGGGTGAAGGTGTCAGATCCTCTGAAACTGGAATAACAGACGGTTGTGAGCTACTGTGTAGTTGCTGGGAATTGAACTCAGGACCTCTGGAAGAGCAGCCAGTGCTCTTAACCGCTGAGCCATCTCTCCAGCTCTAAGCTGCCTATAAGTCATTCTAATAAATCCCCTAATAAATCTGTCTATCTATCATTTATCTGTCTGTCTTCCTATCTGTCTACTTATCTCTCATCTACCTACACCTATATTATTATATCTATTTTATATATTATTATATTGTATAGATAATTTATATTATTATATCTATTATATAGATTATTATATATTACATAATTATCTTAGTTAGGGTTTTACTGCTGTGAACAGATACCAAGACCAAGGCAACATTTAGAAGTGTTGAAACTGACTTACAGGTTCAGTCAATTATTATCAAGGCAGGAGCATGGTGGTGTCCAGGCAGGCATGGTGCTTGACGAGCTAAGAGTGATACATCTTCATCAGAAGGCTGCTAGGAGGGGCTGGGGATTTAGCTCAGTGGTAGAGCGCTTACCTAGGAAGCGCAAGGCCCTGGGTTCGGTCCCCAGCTCCGAAAAAAAGAACCAAATCCACGCAGTTAGAACAAGGATATGAAAGCCCACATCCACAGAGACACATCCACTCCAACAAGGCCACGCCCACTCCAACAAGGCCACGCCCACTCCAACAAGGCCACGCCCACTCCAACAAGGCCACACCCGCAGTAATGGAGGTGTCCCAGGGCCAAGCATATTCCAACTACTACACATAGATAATCTATATTATTATGTCTAGCTATACCTGTCCATGCCTTCTATTCATCACAGGTCGTTGCTTCCTTGCTTTAAAGCCTTTTGTTTTGTTTGGGACTGGAAGATCAGGTTCACTCTTTCAAGCTTCTGTAGTTTGGTCTTCAAGAGTTTCAAAGAACTGATGAATAGTCGGGACATTTTTTTTTTTTTTTTTTTTTTTTTCGGAGCTGGGGACCGAACCCAGGGGCCTTTGCGCTTGCATAGGCAAGCTCCTACCACTGAGCTAAATCTCAACCCCGGACATTTTTATATGGGGTGAAAGTGGTCAGGCTGGAGAGATGGCTCAGCGATTAAGAGCACTGGCTGCTCTTCCAGAGGTCCTGAGTTCAATTCCCAGAAACCACATGGTGGCTCACAACCATCTGTAATGGGATCCGATGCCCTCTTCTGGTGTGTCTGAAGACAGCTAAAAATTAATTTTTAAAAAATTAAAAGAAAACGGTCTGTTGCGGACTTGATTTAATGGATTCCCAAATTACACAGGAATTCTCATGTTTGCTTGTGAGATGCTGCAGGTCCTTTTTTTTTTTTTTTTTTTTTTCTTCTTTCTTTTAATTCTCATTTAAAACATTTTTAAAGATTTATTTATTTTTATGTATTTTTATGCATAGGCCCATAATTCCTGCTAAGGGAATTTTGAGTTCTACCTGAGGCAACAGAGCAAGACCCTTCTCTCAAAACCAACAGATAACCACAGGAAACGGAACCAAAATCAGACCCCAACCATCTTTGCTTGGACTGTGGATTGACAGGCAGATTGGAAGAAGGAAGCTTCGGGTAATGGAGTTGCTGAATGGGAGTTGCGTGAGTCTAAGCAGCTGCTCGAATTTCAGCAGAAAGGACATGATCAAAGGGGTACTTAGCAGCATCTGGAATCCCTAGGGTAGCTGCCACCGCTGCCCCAGGAATGTGAGCTCACCCAGGCAAGGTCAGAGGGTCTGCTCTTGTGTCCGTTACAGCCTGCTTGACATCTCAGGCAGTTGATGTCCAGCTTCTACCCTGGGAGGGCATGTGTTCAAACTTGGGAGGTGACATTTTTTTCCCTGAGTGCAGAGAGGAGTTCCAGATGGCACAGAACGAAAGGATGACCACGACTCTTACAACCGCCACTGCCGTGGTATACGGGAGGACTGGCCTACAGAGCCAAACCTACATAGAGAAAGAAAAGCCAACAATGTAGCCCAAATCACATTATAGGACCTGGGAATTGACGTGTTCCTGGGACTCGCTCTTTGAATTCTAGCTCGTTTACATAAGCTGGCACGGGTTTTTTGGCTCATAGTCTACGCCCCCCTTTTGAGCTGGCCACCTGTCACTTGTCAACAAGAGAGTCCTGCCTTATTTTGAGCTGTTTTACCGTTCCTGTGGAAACCTTCTTGCTACTTCCTTGGGGGAGTTTTTCCAAAGTTTTCTCTGCCGGTGCCGTTTGAATACTCTTGGTGCATTGGTGCACACATGCCTGGGTCTAGAATGAGGAAGGCTACTGTGACCATCAGCCAGGCTCCCGGGTCAACAGCTAGCTGCCACTTTAGCCTGTGTGATGCCCAGTTTCTCTCCACTGTTGGCCACTTGGCCAGCACTTCAAAGACCATCATTGTCAGCTGACACCACGCATCTACAGGGCATCCTCTGTGTCAAGCACAGCGCCAAGACTCCCACTTCATCTCTGAAATGTGTGGCCTTGTACAGAGAACCACAGGATGTGGTTTAAGGAGTTGGTATATGAGGTCAGATTAGCCCAGGATTCGTTTTCTGCTATAGAATGCATCCTGATAATTTATTAGTTTCAGGAATAAACCTTTTGGAGCTGACCACTCATTTCAAAAATTCAGAGTAGACAGTGGCTTATCTCACTCCACCCAGACCCCTCTGTTCTCCCCATTTCTTAGGGTCATCCATCTCTGTGGAGTAGGAGGTAGGCATGGGTGCTAGGTACTGTGGCCCACCTGCTTCCCATTCTGTGATGGGTGAGCCTCGCTGCCCTTAGAGGTTTCATTCTGGTAAATAAATGAGATTCAGAGGACCTATGCAAGGGATGAGTGAGAAGTCCAATCTCTTCTTAGAATCCAAACTTATTTCTCAACAACGACAGAGGACCTCCTGGAGACTATGACTATTTCGTTAGACGTTGAGTACTAGAGTCTGGAAATCTCTGCCACGTCTCGGGTTTGTGCAAATAACCCCTTTGCCTATACTCCCGGTGCCTAGGGGGCTGGCAAGGGGCATAAAAAGAAAGACCTAGGGCATCCAGGAAAGAACCTGGTTTGGTTTGACCTTTGCTCAGCTGGTAACTCCCAAGGTGAGCTGGGCACTAACATACCTAGAATCCCTATGAACTGGTGACACACCAGTCTTCAGGTTACTGGGGCACAAGAATGGACTATACTGTGATCGCTGGTCCTCAGGCGAGTTGAGGCTGAGCAACTTACAAGCCGTCAGTATGGGATTACGAATTTCTCTAGGTCCTTCTGCATCGGGATGTGGAGAGGAGCCACCGAGTAAGCAGCAGACGCTACAAAAGCGGGCGCCCACCGCGCCTTAACCTTTCAAACAGTGTAGCTGGCGTTTAGTTTCTCCCGAAGCTTCTGGGTTCTGTCTGGGTTATCTCCCTTATTGACGGGATTTCCCTCTGAGCCAAGAGACCCCAAAAGCAGGTGGGTTGGTGCTGATGAGCCTGCGGTACAGGAAGTGAAATAAGCAGGCTTGAGAATGGCCTCTCCGTTCCCCAAGGCCTTTTCTTTCCCCATTAACAGATGATGCATTAGCTTGATTAGGAATATGTAAATAAGCTGCTTCCTTCCTCTTATTTTAATACAACTCTTGCTCTGCAAAATCCATTTTCCCCCCTCCGAAGGTGGAAGGAACTGATGTAATTGTCCCGTGTGGAAGACAATGAAGAGGTTTTCGGTCCTTGCCAAGTACATCTCTTGCCAGGCCCATTCCCTCTCCTCGGTTAATTATGAGTAATTGTTTGGGTTGTGATGGAAGAAATATTAGAGAATGGAAAGAGGGAACGGAGTTCAGAATATCATGCTGCAACTGATTCATGTTTTGGCAAGAACCCTTAACTAGATTTTATGCCTTGGTCCTGTGACAGTAAACAGGGCAGCCTTGCCATATAAGCACAAGCTCAGCTCAAGGACCTATTTTTGAAAAAGCAGGAGGATTTGAAAGAATGCAGAACCAGCAAGTGCTAGCTGTCGGGTAAATTCCATGTCGGTCCTGGGCAGCGGCCTCCACTGAGGTTATTTTAAACTGGATGCTAGCTAGCGCCATTCATATTTAGCTGGCTTGTCAAACCTTTACAGCTTATTTTCATATGTTAGACAATTGTTGCATTTTACAGAAAGGCTCTGATTGGCTCCTACTATCTATGCTTAGAGAAGAACGAAAGGCCACTGGTTTGAGAAAGCTGGGGAGACAGACAGGATTTCAGACAGAGGCCCGAACTGTGTAAGCCAGGAGGCTGAGTGTCCCCAAGCGACGCTGAGCTGGGGATTGGCCTTTACTCCTTTTTATTTACTTGGTTAGTTATTTACTTACTTGGCCAAGGCATTCAGCTGAGGGTCTTGAAAATGGCAAGTGAAAACTTTGTTTTTCAGAATGAGCTCACGGTGCAGCCACAGTTGGCCTTGACCTTGAAGAATTCCATCCCCCTTTCTTTCTCTGCCTCTGGAGTAGCTGGCATAATATGCCTGTAGCTTAGGACCTGACTCTGTTTTCATTTTCTAATTAATACGATGATAGCTAAATACGAAAAAGCATTTTGAGAGAGAGAGAGACAGAGAGAGAGAGAGAGACAGAGACAGAGACAGAGACAGAGAGACAGAGCAAAAGGAAGGTAGGAAGGAAGGTAGGAAGGAAGGTAGGAAGGTAGGAAGGTAGGTAGGAAGGTAGGTAGGAAGGTAGGAAGGTAGGTAGGAAGGTAGGTAGGAAGGTAGGAAGGAAGGTAGGAAGGTAGGTAGGAAGGTAGGTAGGAAGGTAGGAAGGTAGGAAGGAAGGTAGGAAGGTAGGAAGGTAGGTAGGAAGGTAGGTAGGAAGGAAAAGCAACCTCAATGAGGCTGGGTCGAGGACCCAGGTTCAATTTCCAGGATCCATGAGGCATCTCATGGTGTCTGTAACTCTAGTTCCAGAGGATCCAGCACCCTCTTTTGGCCTCTGTGGAACGAGGCATGCAAGTGGTGCACAAACATACATGCAAGCAAAACACTCACACACACTAAATGTTAAACCCCTAAAATGACCTACTATGCCCCTCCCTGTTTGCCTTCACATTCTGTTTTGGATTGTCGTTGTTGTTGTCGTTGTTGTTGTTGGTGGTGGTGGTGGTGGTGGTTAACAGGGTTCCATGAAGCCCACGCTGGCCTAGAACTTGATATGTAGCTGAGGCTGATTTTGAACCTCTGATTCTCCCACCTCCACCTCCACCTCCACCTCCTATCCTCCATTACACCTGGTGTAGGCAGTACTGGGGGGATTGAACCCAGGATTTCGTACTCTCTAAGAAAGCATTCTATAAACTGAGCTACATCCCCAACCTAGGATTTTTGTTCATGTGCAGCCACACACATTGGCTTTTTTCTTCATGTTTTCATAAGCTTTTATGCCCAGAGAGGTTTTGGACCCCAGCATCAGACACTTACTCCTCACGCTTTCTTATGATTTGCCTTTGAACACCCCACTATGGCCTGGTTCCTTTCCCTGTGCCATGCACCGGTGGCTTTTGACTATTCCGGAATGTATCCAATACAAGCTTACATTTTAAATTGTTTCAGTGTTGCGTCTCCCCCCCTCCCCCCATCGGACTGCCTGAAGTGGGATAACGTCAAGCCTAGTTATCTGATAGGTAAATCTGGTTTCTTTTTCACTACCCTCTCAGATGTCGCCTGGCTGTTCATCCCAGCTTAGCTTTTCTGATAAACTTGGGATTCATTTGGCCAAGTGCTGTTTGGAGACTTTTCCTCTCAGAAGCATCCTGTTTAACTCTCATCCTTTTAACTAGAATTTAAAATACTTACCCTTATACTCATTGCCAAATGAGTAATCTATGGAAAGAAATAAGTTAACAATGTTTTAAAGAAATAAGCTACCGATGAAATGAAACACAATAGCTAATAAGAGTTTGTGACCTCTTGGAGAAGTCTAAGAATTTATTGAAAATAATAGAATTATTTCTATTCTTGAACACTGTCAAAATAGGAGTTAAAGGGAAAAATTTCAGTCCGGTAGTGGTGGCACAGGCCTTTAATCCCAGAACTCAAGAGGCAGAGGCAGGCTGATCTCTGAGTTTAAGGCCAGCCTGGTCTACAGAGCATGTGCCAGGATAGCCAGGGCTACCCGGGGAAACCCAGTCTAAAAAAAAAAAGAAATCAACCAACAAACAAACAAACAAACCACAAACAACAACAAAAATTTCTTTTTCTCAGATGTTTCAGCCACAATTGATATTCTTAAGCTCTTCATAACCTGAAGAGCTTGACATTTAAGCCCTCCCACCCCAAGTAAATAAACAACTTTCCCTCGAAGCTGAAGGCAGATAATTCTGAAACAAAGTTAAGTCCAAATGAATTTTAATGGAGTCAGGAGAAGAAAATGTCAGGGGGGTGGGGAGGGGGCGGTTTCCAAGTTGCTGAAAATTTTCAAGTACCTTATCATTTTTTTTTCAAGATGTATTTATTTATAAGTACACTGTAGCTGTCTTCAGACACACCAGAAGAGGGCATCAGATCTCATTACAGATGGTTGTGAGCCACCATGTGGTTGCTGGGATTTGAACTCAGGACCTCTGGAAGAGCAGTCAGTGATCTTAACCACTGAGCCATCTCTCTAGCCTGACCTTATCATTTTTTGATCCTGACATATCAGTCAGAAGTTGGGAATAATCATTTTTTAACGCATTTGCATCTTCTTTCTGAAATCACCAATGATTATGTGTTGTTTAATTGAACTGAAGCACCTGTTGGCTTTCACTAACCAAGAGGGCAACACAGTTGTTCCTTGATGTCCTGCTGTGGTAGGTAGACCTGATACTTACTGCTACTGATAACCAAACCAATTCTTACTCAGCCTAGCTCTTTCCCAAGACTCTGTCACCCACTCTACAAACAGTGCCATCAGCAAGCACATGGGATTTACCCAGAAGTGACAGTGACAGTCTCCAACCAAAAATATTTGAAAACCATTCAGGACCATTAAACAGGAGCAACCAACCGTCCAGAACCTCTTGCTCAGCACAGTTGGGAATAGGAACAGGAAATGGCCCCAAGTCGTGCTTTCAAACAGGAAATTAATAGCAGGAAGTGACCTTGAAGTTTAACCCTCCCTCCCCAAGTAAAATAAACAACTACCCTTGCAGATGAGGGCAGATAATTCTGAAACAAAAGCAAGTCCAATGAATTAATTGAGTCAGGAAAAGAAAATGTGGAGGCAAGACCTGATTTCCAGTCACACCAATCTGAATTTTAATCAAATTGCCAAGTATTTACTGCCCTGGATAACCAGAACTCCTGTCCTAACCAGTTACCTTATAGCTATAGGTGAGTCAAATCAGTTAGGGTTTTTTTTTTTTTTTCAGCAGCAAATGGGTCTGTATATTTCATCATCCATTTAAAAAAATCTTTAAAAATACCATTTTTCATTTCTCCACATCCACTTTTGGTGCACAAATATGTTGTGCAGATATTCAAGTTTAGACATATGTCTCGTCCACGAATCATACACTAAAAATCAACAAATGAAGGAATGATTCAAAAGAATGTTTCCTCTAGGATAATTTAGCTTAAATTTTAGAGTTTATAAAGTACAATACTCTCTCTCTCTCTCTCTCTCTCTCTCTCTCTCTCTCTCTCTCTCTCTCACTGAGTCAAAGAAGAGATCGTTGAGCAAGTCCTGATTGCAGTGTTGAGCCTAACATGAATCAGACATGTCCAACTTCACTCCATAGTTATTTAATGAAAGCAATGGTGCTCTAAATATCTGTGGTTATTTATAATAAACTCTTAAGTAAACCTCACTTTTAAGTCGCACTAAACTATTGATATTTTGCTGTCTTTGTTGTTTATCGTACGGTTCAGAAGTAATGCACAGCATATGAATTTGTTGGCTAGAAAGTTCCTTAGGACCATACTCCGAGAGTCTTGGAAAAGACTGGTCAAGGCCATCGCTGTCTCAAAGAATCCTTGAGAGGCACCGCTATTGCGAGGTAGACGGCAGAAACATCTCCATCTCTGTGTAAAGTGCTGACATGACTACCCCATGCAATGCCAGGGTTTAGTCGTGGATAGGACGGTACAACCAGAAGCATCTGGAAGAGTCCAGAGCAGAGAGAGAAAGAAGCAAGTGGAACACAGCAAGCAGATTGGACGTGGCCAGGGCTGTCTGTAAGAGCAGCAGGACCGGCAGGGGTGGAGGATAGAGAGGGCACAGTGAGAATAAAAAGACCTGGAACCATGAAGTGAGAGGATAGGATGGCCAGGTTATAAGAGGGGTGAGTTGTTGTGGGGAGGAAACCCATAAGCTGGAGAGATGACGGAGTAAGAAAGGCCAGGGTGCTAACTAGAGCGTCATACGTTCCTTTTCCTGGAGCTAAGGAAAATTACTTCTTCTGGTAGTCTGAAACCAGCTTCACAAGTTCCTGAGGAATGCTGGCTTTTATCTCATTGCCAGAAATCCTCCTATAGTCCAGGGTGAGCTCATTTTGGGGTATTTGGACTGCCTTTCAGAGTTTTGAAAATTGGAATTTCCTTTGAATCTGACAATCTCTCCCGTGTTGAGAAGATGCAAGTCGTGCCTCACTGGCCTGACCTGAATCGTTAAGTCCTAAGCTGATTGATGGCCAAGGTCATAAAACAATCATTTCAGCTAATCAGGGCTCACATTTGGAGCCACACAGGGAAGGTATGTGTATGCAAAATATACGGAAGTTCTACTAGCAATTAAGAGAAAGATGTGGGGCTGGAGAGATGGCTCAGTGGTTAAGAGCACTGACTGCTCTTCCAGAGGTCCTGAGTTCAAATCCCAGCAACCACATGGTGGCTCACAACCATCTGTAATGAATGGGATCTGATGCCCTCTTCTGGTGTCTGAAGACAGCTACAGTGTACTCCTATAAAATAAATCTTAAAAAAGAAAAAAAAGAAAACGATGGAAAAAAGTACATCAGACTCGGGGGTACAGGACTTTAATCCTACTACTTACTACTTAGAAGGCAGAAACAGGCAGATCTCTGTGAATTTGAGGCCAGTCTGGTCTATGTAGCATTCCAAGGATACATAGTGCGACTCTGTTTTTTTTTTTTTTTAAAGTGTGTGATGGGGCTTGGGGGGAGCCAGTACAACTACATGCTTAACTTAAAGAGTTGGTGTTTCTTTGTTAAGCAGATTAAAATTTATACTTGTGGTGGGGTATTTATCAGATAAGATTGCTTGGACATGGGTTTAAGCGAATAGAAAGCCTTGATTAGCTGGCCAGTGACTACACAGGGTGTTCGAGATCCCAGTATAGCACTGAGCTTTTCTTAGGATGAGACTTAGGATAAGATCATGTTCTGGGTTGACATACCTCAATTAACAAGAACAGTTAGCAGCCAGAAGTAGAACTACAGAAGCAAAAAAGCAAGGTTAATATACATTTTGAGACTTTCCTGGAACTATAGACTTTGATTAGGTCTTTTAATTTTGGCAGGTGGCTCTGTCTACGTGCTGAGTTTTATAGCCTGAATGGTCCTTCCATCACTGAGTCAGCTGTGCTAAGGTCTGGGGCAGTGTTACAATAAACATACGTTTTGACTGTTGTAAGTAACAACAGAAACACTTCAAAATATTATTCTTTTACAGTTGACATGTTCTCTAAGCACAAACTGGTCCACTGGGACTGAATCCATCTTAGAAGCTATTGTTTCCAAAGTTATTGGAAGTGCTTCTCTCTTTTCTTACCACGAAACAATTTTCCACTCTTGGAATGGTAGGTGCCATTATCTGGAAGAAAAACACTTCTGTCCTTTTAAGAGGTGTTAGCATCGAGTTCTGAGACTGCCATCAATGGAACTGGTCTTGCCACGAGCTCAAGAGCAGAGGATACTCCCTTTGTTTTCAATCTGATATGGGGATGGGGGCGGTGCCCCCCAAGAAGAGAGAAATGTGAGTTTATATGCCATCTGCCTTCTGCCTACTGTTGGGGTGTTTCTGTAATCTCGTTCCTTATTCTCACATTCTGAGAACTGACATGATCTCAGCCAGACACTGGTCAAATTTTCCTGGTGTAGGATTTGGCCATCAAAGCTAACAGTCAGCTATGTGTAGGTTCTATGGTCTCTGCAGCTGACAGGGTTGGGAGTCACAGCGGGGAATGAGAGCACCACACAGGCTGTGTCTTGGCAATCCCTGGGGTTGTGTGTTGAGTCAGATTATCTCACCGTCTGTTCTTTTGCATTTCCACTGGTTTTTTGTTTTTTTTTTTTTTCTGTCTCTCTATCCCTTCCTTGTCAAAGGAAGTCCCAGAAGAGGAATCCAACAAGCTCACCAACAGATGTAAATGTGTTGTGTGTGTGTGCGCACATGAGCACATGCTGTGTGTATTAATCCTTCCTTTGAATTTCTAAATTAAATACATCTCTAATTCAAAGGGTATGTATCTAACTGTGATGTTTAATGGATGCCAGTAAAGTCTGCTATTGTTGAATTTAGGACTTTATTTGGGTTTTTGTTTTTTTCGTTTGTTGAGGATTAGAATTCTTCCTTCTTAAATATCTTTCTTTCTGGCTTTCTGCTTTGTGAGAGGAAACTACCAAAACAAAAAAAATAAAATAAAATAAAATAAAATAAAACAAAAATGGTGTTGGAAGAAGTGACTAGTTCATCCCAAAGATGGAGGGAGAAAGAGGACTGACGAAAATTATCATGGCCAAATTAATTAAGGCAGACAATTAATTAATGCCAGCCTTTTTTTAAAATTCATGTACACAGGCTGTGTCCCCCGAAGGCAGTATTTGAGAGGTCAGCATTGATAAGGTTTTTAATAGCTCAGGGATAGGGTATTTCCACATGGGGAAATTGACAGGCAAACAGGTGAGGTTACAGAAGCAGAATGTAACAAGGTCGTCATAGCAACAGGCAGTCATAACAACCTTTTGAAACAAAGGTATGGCTTCACAATGGTCTTAACAGTTTTTTGAAACAGGCATGGTTGCAACTTCCTGGAACAGGCAGTACAGAACCATTTGTAGTTAAGGTTACAGGTGGGGCATAGGTCAATCTTTGAGAAACAGATATTTAAGACTAAACAGGGGTTGGGGATTTAGCTCAGTGGTAGAGCGCTTGCCTAGGAAGGCAAGGCCCTGGGTTCGGTCCCCAGTTCAAAAAAAAAGAACCAAAAAAAAAAAAAAAAAAAAAAAAGAACCAAAAAAAAAAAAAAAAAGACTAAACATCCACGGAACTATAAGGCTTGAAGTGAGTCTTAGCTACTGGGAGACACCCCCCCCCCAAGTGAGACAAGAACAGAGTTCGATGCAAATATAAGAGGTTTATTTTCTGGAGCGTCCGGATGGACCTTCAATCAGCCCCTTGTGGTGAGTGACTAGAAGGTGACCCCGAATGGCTATAACAAGCAGTTTTTATACTTTTTAGGGGTACAGGTTACATCAGTAAGGTTACAGTTTAAACTTATTGGCTAAGCATATTGACCTTTGACTCTATTGGCTGGCAAGCATATGACACGCATTTGAAGTCTATCTGGGACCAGAGGGTCAGGTGACTATCAGTCAGGACATTCTGTGGTTTTTCAAGAATGTCCCTGCTCCTCCAGAGAACTGTGGGTGGAGAATGGAACTTGGCCTAGCCTTGACCTGAGGCGGTGGGTGTAAGGATGGCGAAAGCCCCTAGGGTCCTTCAAACTACTTTGTCTTTATTGTATGATGGCTTTCAAGTCCAAGATGGAGGTTGGCTGGTTCACAGGCGACAATTACAGATGATATAAAAGAGGGCTGGAAGACAGTACAGTGGTTAATATTACTTGTCGCTGGTGCAGAAGATCTGGGCTTGCTTCCCAGAGTCCACGACCATCTGTGACTTTCAGGGCACCTGACACTCTTTTCTGACCTCTGTGGACACCAAGCACATTAGGCAGTACATGTGCATACATGCAGGCAAAACATAAGATAAAATATATATGTCTGAAAAAATACACAAAATAAAATACATAAATCTGTAAAATGTTTTAAAAACAAGATAAACAAGCTAAAATTAAAAAAAAAAACCTTGATGATGCAAAGGTTAAGGGTCAAATCCAATAGACTAATGAATTATGGGAAGAATAAGTGCTACACTGGAGCCCACAGCCTTACATCTTAGTCTTCTGGTTTAGAAATGTATTCCTGGATCAGGAATACATTTGAGATTAAGACTCTGTGAGTGGGTTGGTGAAATGGCTCAGTGGTTAAGAGCACTGACTGCTCTTCCAGAGGTCCTGAGTTCAAATCCCAAAAACCACATGGTGGCTCACAACCATCTGTAATGAGATCCAATGTCTGTTTCTGGTGTGTCTGAAGACATCTACAGTGTACTTGTATATAGTAAATAAATAAATCTTTAAAAAAAAAAAAAAAGACTGTGAGTGTTTTATCTATAGCCTAGTATTTATTTGGGAAGCAGAGGCAGGAGGATGGTAAATTGGCCAGCCTGGGCCAAGGAGATCCTGTCTCAAGAAAAGAAGTAAAACACGCCCACATGCACAAATAAGAAACAAGAAATTCTGGGGTAAGTTTGTCCCAGAAAATAAAGTATGCTATTCTTTGGAGAATAAACTTACTGCTGACTTAAAATCAAGGATTTATTAGAGGATAAAAACAAAACCCTGACTCACCTGAGGACTCTAGCATGTAAGTTTTTATATGAGGAAATTCTATCTCTGATGTATGTCTGGGTCAAGACAGCTCCGGATGCCTGAGACTTGAGGACCCTAGGAGAGATGTGTAGGGAGCAGAAATTGCTTTTTCCCTGATTACTTCAAAATGAAAAAAGAAGAACATGACTGCTCCAACGTGTGGTGGTGGAGAATGTTTATCGTAGAAAAAAGGGAGAGCGTAGCCAGAGGCAGAGACCTCTGGAAGAGCCCAGAGTGTTCATAACCAGGTTGAGCTGGGCCCTGTATGCAGAAGTAGAGGGCAAGAGAGAAGCAAGAGAGGATGTTGGTGTAGAAATCTCAGCTCGCGTACAGACAAAACACAACGGGTTCAACATGGAGAGGCTTTAATGAGAGAAGGAGACAAGGAAGAGGGACGAGAGGGAAGAAAAAAAGAGAGAGCGCGAGAGAAAGGGGGCAGAAAATGTCTGCCTTTTATTTGGAATATGACTAACTGCTCCCAGGTGAAGGTGGGAGCTAAGCCAAAGGTATGCTGGAAATGTATGGCCGTTGTCGTGGCAACAGTGTCTTGCCGAGGCGAAAGCAATTCCTGATACCAACAGAGGGGAACCAGGTGCAGCAGCCAGAAGGCCAAAGGTAAAAAGGGGGCAGGTATCCAAAATGTCTGGATTTTATAGAGAAGAGACTCTGGAGCAAGGGCAGCCCAGCCGCTGTGCTGGAGAGTTCAGAGGTAGGGGACGGGGTATGTCAGCCTTGTCCTATAACAGGAAGGGGCTGGGGGATGCTGGGAGAACATGGCGGCCAGGTCTGCTGGGTAGGCTCGAAACTTCCTTTGCTATGTTGTCCTTACTCCGAGAAAAGCAAAATGCAGGCCGAAGGCAGCGGGGAGAAGGCCAGGGTACCAGACTCTGCTGTGAGACCCAGCCGGGACTTGCAGTGGGAAAGCAGCTGCGTAGAGCCCTGTTTACCAGCGTCCTGTGCACTGCAGATGGCTGACCGAGGACAGAGATAAGTAGGATTTATGGGAGGGGGTCTCCCCAAAGGGTCCAGCACACAGTCCTCTTTCTAGCCAAACAGAGAAACTCTGTTTATCTGTTAACAACATCCAGGAGAAAATGGCCCCTGGAAATGCTATCTGTGAAACGTCACTGTGTGCTAGGAACAGAAGCTGTTTGTTTCCACAGAGGTGAAGGAGCCACCGCGGCTTTGGATGCTCATGCGCCTTTGCTAGGGAGTTCTCATTTACAGCACCTGATAACTGCTGCATCTGCCAGGACACATTAGTTCCGTCTCGAGGGCCGCCTCTGCCAATTAGTAAGAATTTAGCATTAATGAGGCTCTGGACAACTAAATTGTTCCTCGTCACTAACTCCAGAGACAGTTGGGAGGGAAACATACTCCTTCAAAGATGTAGAAATTTGTTTTTCCACTCTAGCATAAACATATGATGCTCGTTATGTTGATAATGCGTTTATCTTGGCAGCCAACCTATTTACTGTGGCTGATTACGTCAGTCCTCAGATCTGCTGCCCAGGAAGAGCCTAAGTCAGTCCAGGACAGTCCAGTTCAAATTATGCTCCCTGCCCCAACAGTTACCTTCCAACTGTCTAGCTGTGCTCAGTTGTCACCTATTAGCAACACAGACATTTTTGGAGTTGCTCAGGGCTCTGAAGTGATTGTTCCAGGGTGGAATAGTTTAACAAGGGGCAGGAGACATTTTTACAAAAGCATGTTGGGGGGTTGGGGATTTAGCTCAGTGGTAGAGCGCTTGCCTAGGAAGCGCAAGGCCCTGGGTTCAATCCCCAGCTCCGAAAAAAAAGAACCAAAAAAAAAAAAAAACCAAAAGCATGTTGGATTGTCTTCATTGAACTTTTAATAGGCAAGAATCAGGCGTTCAAAGCTCCCCGGAAGCTTATTCAGATTGACTTGTCCCATAAACATTGCCACACCCAAAATGTCCGAAGGGAGTCCGAGCCGAGAAATGTTACCAAACGACTAACTCGAAGGCGTGGTTGTCCCCCTCAGAGGAATCCCACATAGTCCCATCTGAGCGCACACCTTCTGAGACATTCAGTCAGCTGGTAATGCCACAGAGTAAGGCACGGCTCCCACAGTAAGTTATGGTTCAAGACTCAAAGAAACCACTGAAATGGCCGCTCTGTGAGAGGAGAGAAAGGGGGGCGGGGGGGGGGGCAGGCCAGAGGCATCGGGAAGAGTCTGGATACTGGGTATAGCAAGAGATATCAAGAGAGACTGACTAGAAGAAAATTCCAGGCTTTAAGGAGGATGATCGGAGAGTTTGGGATGGAGGTAGACCCAGGGTGAGAGGGGCTAGGATGTTAGTGTAGGGGCTTTGAAATATCTAACAGGTACTTGTGAGGAGGGACTAAGGGAGGCTGGAGATAGGCATGGCTTTTGGTGTACGGTCACAATGGACCCATATGTCCTTCCGCCAGAGGCAAGGAAAATGATTCCTTTTGTTGGACAGAAAAGCAGATTTGGACTTTGAGGAACCTGGCATTGCATGCCTGGATTTAAAAACGAAACAAAGTCAGTGCTCTAGATGGCTCAGCAGTTAGGAGCACTGACTGCTCCTCCAAGGTCCTGAGTTCAATTCCCAGCAACCACGTGGTGGCTCACAACCATCTGTAATGGGATCCGTGCGCCCCCCCCCCTTTCTGGTGTGTCTGAATACAAAAAATAAAATAAATCTTAAAACCAAACAAAACTGGATTGTTGCTTTGTTTTGTTTTTTGAGACAGTCTTTCTACATAGCTCTTGGCTGTCCTTAAACTCACAAGATCCACCTGTCTCTGCCTACTGAGTGCTGGAATTAGAGACATGTGCCACCACACCTGGCTAGCCTGGTCTACAGAGTGGGTTGCATGGAAAACATTTAATTGGAGAATGTTCAGTTCGTTATCAGCATGGTTCTTTATGCCACGGAGAGCCTAGAGTTCTACATCCAGATCAAGCAGGCAGCAGGCAGCAGGATAAGAGAGAAATCCAGGGGTTGGGGATTTAGCTCAGTTGTAGAGCGCTTGCCTAGGAAGCGCAAGGCCCTGGGTTCGGTCCCCAGCTTCGAAAAAAAAAACCAAAAAAAAAAAAAAAAAAAAAAAGAGAGAAATCCATCCAGCCTGGCTTGGGTTTCTGAAACCTCCAACCCCTCCCTCCCTGCCCTCCATTCTTCTTCCAGCAAGGCCACACCCACTCCAATAGGACACACCTCCTAATAAGGACAGTCCCTGGTGACCAAGCATTCAAACCTGGGAGCTTATGAGGCCCGTTGTTATTCAAACCACTCCAGGCCGAAAGCCTAGTTCATTCCGTCAATGACAGTGTACTTCTGTCATCCTACATACAAGAGGCAGATACCCTTCTCCCAGTGCAAGGCCAGCCTGTGGTACATAGCAAGACCCTTGTCTCAGGAAACGAAAACAAAAGCAGCCTAAGTCTAGCAGCGGGATCTGTTTGGAGAGTCGTGTTCCAGACCACTTTGCAAAGAAGAGAGCACGGCACACACACAAAACCTATCAGGTCAACGTGACCTGCGGCTCCTGCCAAAGTATCAGAGATACTTTGGGAGGGGAAGAGGCCCAAACTTCAGTCTCAAGAGAGTGAATGAGTTGAGCTTAATTCTTCAAATCACACAAGTGGGGTTGTTGATTTAGAGCTTGTCTCTTACTCCAAGGCCTTGGAACAGGGCAGGCAAGTGAGAACATTAACACATGAAAGAAGTCACTTTTCAGAGGGGGAGTGGATGCCCTTCATCCACTGGGCTTCATCGAAGGCAGCGATTCTCAATCTGTGGGCCTCGACCCTGTTTCAAGTTAAACAGCCCTTTCTCAGGGGTTGCCTAACGCTATGGAAAGACCGATGTTTGCATTACGATTCGCAACTGTAGCAAATTTACGGTTATGAAGTAGCAATGAAAATAACTTTACAATTGGGGGATCACCACAACAGTATTAAAATGGTACAGCGTTAGGAAGGTTGAGAGCCTTCCCAAGGAACAGAACATGAGTGAAAACAAGCCCAGGAAACAAAATGGAAAGATGGGATAGCGAAGTTCTTCTAGGGGAACCCATGAGGCCCAGGTGTTCTGTTGGTCTCTGTTCCCTGCCCATGAGTCAATCCACATTCCCAAAGGTGCTTTTCTTTCGTTATTTTATTTTATTTTTTTTAAAGATTTATTTATTTATTATATATAAGTACACTGTAGCTGTCTTCAGACAGCTTTGTCTTACTGGACAAAGAACATTTACAGAAGTTAGGAGAAAGATCTAACTGACTCTGCCCTGGCGACAGTAGGAGCCACGTGAGACAGGATGTTTTTCAGTGGTACACTCTCCCGAAAGTCTGTGAGCATGCTCTGAGCTGACAATTGCTCAATCTCACAGATTACTAGAGACTCACACAGCAAAGCAAGATGCTAAGCAATGAGCTGCTTCCTTGCTGGGAGGGATGTCCTGGAGAACAGGGTAGAGATAAGAGTAGCCTCATCCTAACAGCGGAACATAAAACTCAGCAAGAATGGGAGAGGCTATGTCCCACACCGAAAGCAGGATTGGCAAAAGTTGTCCCAAATGAGACAGAGTGGGTAGACTGGTTTCCACTAAACATCGGAGTCATTTTATTTTAATAAATTTAGAAGACTATATTTAAACGAATACAATGGGAGTCTAGGTGGTGTAACACATTCAGCCTTTTAGCTACAGTAGTGTATTTACAAATAAAATAGCCTAATATACTGGCTGACTAAATTCATAGGTTAATTAAAATTATAAGACAGAGGAAAGTTATTGTAGAAAATTTAAAATACAGATAAGCAAAAATAAGCACATCATAGTTCTCTACCACATAGAGAAAATAATCATGATTGACACTTTGAGAAACTTCCTTCAAACATTACTACCATTCTTTAAAGATTTATTTACTTATTATATATGAGTTCACTGTAGTGTCTTCATGCACACCAGAAGAGGGCATCGGATCCCATTACAGATGGTTGTGAGCCACCATGTGGTTGCTGGGAATTGAACTCAGGACCTCTGGAAGAGCAGTCAGTGCTCCTAACCACTGAGCCATCTCTCCAGCTCTATTACTACCATTCTTATTTGATTTCTGTAACCCCAATATTCCAGAGGCTGAAACAGAATGACTGCTTTGGGTTCAGGGCTAGCCTTGGAAACAGAGTGAGACCCTTTCTGGAAAAGCAAAAACAATAGTAAGGTAAAGTAAGCGAGAATGTTTTACTTTTCTCATTTATATAAATGGATGTCATCTCATGTGTGAGTATGTATGAACTAATTATACCACTGGGCTCGCGCAGCTTGGCTGAGCCAGCCAGCCATCTGTTGCATCATCAGGGACTTCAGAGGCCGTGGATAGTCAGAGTTCAGGACCAAGTGTCTGTTGTGTTCTCTTGACCTGGAGACCCGATTCTTATCCACTTAGTGACCAGGAAAGTGGGGCTCTCCATGGAAGGACAAACAGCCGGTGAGACTAAGGAGAAGGTCACATCTCCTAGGGAACAATGTTCAGCACTCTCACGGGTGGAAATGGGGATATGCTTCCTTGTAGTCTTCAGAAGACTCGGGGCGAAGGCACGGCCCTCACCTCACAGGGGTAAAAGAGAGTCCATTCTGGAGCCAAGTATGAGTGACTGTGGCCGAGGAACACAGGCGTAGGTCACCCAAATGCTATGTCTCAAGATGGTAGCAGTTTGATGAGGTTTATTTTTGTTTTATAAGGTGGGATAATATTATCTTTTAAAAAGACTTTAGGGCTGGAGAGGTGGCTCAGCGGTTAAGAGCACGGACTGCTCTTCTGGAGGTCCTGAGTTCGATTCCCAGCAACCACATGGTGGCTCACAACCATCTGTAGTAAGACCTGGTGCCCTCGTCTGTCATATATATGCAAAACACTGTGTATGTAATAAATAAATAGATCTAAAAAAGTTTTTTTAAAAAAGATTTTAATTAAAATTATATATCATTTCCCCATTCCCTGACTTCTCTGAAACACCACCCATTCCCTTCCCCCTCGTTCCCCTTCAGATGGCCTAGACACACCCACACACACACACACACACACACACACACACACACTATACACGTATGTGTATGTGTATACATCTATATAAACATATGTAGATATAAAACCTACTGAGTCCATCTGGTGTGGCTTGTGCACATATGATTTCAGGCTGACTACTTTGTATCGGATAACCAATTAGGGGGCTCATCCTTAGAATGATCAGTGCGACAAAGACAGCCCTAAAGCTCTAATAATGTCATCAAGTCTTGGCGGAAACCAACAGCTTTCTAATTAGACTTAAAGCCCACTTAATAGGACGGAAATATGGCTGATACTAGAAACCTGGCTAACTCCCCAGGGCTCCTAGGTCATGGATCTTAGAAGAGAACCCACTACTGTCACTTTAAACTTTAAATGGCCATACAAGTACGTGTGGCTCTCACTCCCGTGTTAAAGAAGCCTTTATAGCGAATGCAGGCCATCACAGAAAACTACAGCTAATGCAGAGACCACCTGGTTGAAGGGGGCCCAGGCCCAGCAGATACATCTACCACACAGCTCCTGCACCTAAGTCAGGGAATGCCTTGGAAGAGGGAGCAGGAAGATTGTAAGACTCAGAGGACCGGACAGTCTTCTCTGAGATTTTTGTCCCCTAAAGATGACAGAGGAGCTATATCCATGACAACAATAGGTCTGCCTGAACAAGACCTGAACAATACAGCATCAAAGGAATGCTATCTCGGAACAGGAAGAACAGATGGGGCCCCACGCCAGACAAATAATTACAGGTAAATAACGACTTCCAAGAGATGGACAAGTAGCCTCTTCCAGGATTGGGGAGACCTTTCCGTAGCGAAACAAAGAAAGTCCTAAGTCAGAGCACTTTTCTCATACACTGGTAGAGACTTAAGGTAGGCCAGTTAGAGCAAGCAGGGAAATCTCTTACATCTTCAGATGTAACCTGAGCATTCTTAGCCCTTTGATCTGTCCTGGGCAGCCTAGAGCTAGCTGACCCTGGTGGCAAAGGTACTGCTGAGCCGACCCAGGATGTGGGAACAGGAGAGCTGACCCTGCCCCTTGCCGGGTGTAGTGCTGGGTGAGCTATCTCAGGCACTGCTGGAGAACACAGCCTGTGCTACAAGCACAGGAGAGCCAGCAGGCGGACCAGCTCAGCTATCACTCAGGCCCCAGGCCCAGATCCAGGCCTTAGAGATGGCCTGCCCCAACATCTACCCCATCAATGAACCACTGGAGTGTTTGATGGGGCCGGTCCTGCAGATCCAAAACTGCAGGATCTCCATGACTCAGGACAACAGCGGGATGTCCCAGAGGAGTCCCTATAAGGTAGTGTAGCAGAAGCCACCATCCTCGAAGCAAAGCAATGACTCATTGCAATGATCATCTGCAGGTAAAGGTGTGTGGACAAAAGGGTGTCTATACTATGGGACACACCGAGACATACTACCGCTTCCATAACAAGGTTTTGTTTTTATCATTCTGCGTTAGGTTATTTTCTTTTGTGGGGTATTTGCAAGGGCAGAGGGCAGATAGGAAGGGACCGGGATTGGGGTGTAGGATGTGAAATTCATAAAGAATCAATAAAATGTTTTTTTAAAAAAAGAACTAGTGCTTTGTAGGTTTCCAAGGAATTACCTAATGTTCACAAAGATGTTAGATGAGGTAAAGAGGAGGACAATAAATGGCTTTAAAGGCACTACAGACGTCCCAGGGCAATTTATCTCTAGACTTGCAACATCCAAACTCTCCCAGGACCACAGTTCGTCAGTCTTGTTCAAAGTACAGTTCAAAGCACGGTTCTTTCAGGAAGTTTCCTCACAGTAGATATGGGACTTTCAATCCTTTTTTTTTTTTTTTTTTTTTTTTTTTTTTTTTTTGGGGCTGGGGACGGGCCCTGGTTTCGGTCCAAAGCTCCGAAAAAAAAAAGAAACAAACAAACAAACAAAAAA
The DNA here is from genome assembly GCF_011064425.1 of Rattus rattus. NCBI lineage: Eukaryota > Metazoa > Chordata > Mammalia > Rodentia > Muridae > Rattus > Rattus rattus. The sequence continues at coordinate 110,641,499 of NC_046157.1, forward strand.
AAAAAAAAAACACTGGCTGTCGAGCCCTGGGGGTGCTGTAGAAAAAGTACACCTGTACACCACTCTTCCCACAAACTGAACACAACCGAAGCAGCTTTTTAATCTTTATGCTTGAATCTTCTAGATTTGTGTCTAGAGACTGAGTCTTGCCGTGTAGCTCTTGCTGGGCTCCCCTGACCCCTCCACTTTAGCCTCAAAGGAACCAGGAATATAGGCACGGGCCAGGCAAGTCTTTTTATCTTTCCTTAGCTACTACCCATCAGGAATTAATATTGTTAACATTTTGAAATGATGATGATGATGATGATGATGATGATGATGATGATGATGATAACGACGACGACGGTGGTGGTGGTGGTGGTTTTTCAAGACATGGTTTCTCTGCATAGCCCTGGCCATCCTAAGACTCACTATCTAGACCAGATTGGCCTCAAACTCACAGAGATCTGCCTGCCTCTACCTCCAGAATTCTGATATCAAAGGCGTGCTCCACCATGCCTGGATGAGACCATTATTTCTTTTTTTTTAAAGATTTATTTATTTATTATATATAAGCCCACTGTATCTGTCTTCAGACACAGCAAGAGAGGGCATCGGATCCCGTTACAGATGGTTGTGAGCCACCATGTGGTTGCTGGGATTTGAACTCAGGACCTCTGGAAGAGCAGTCAGTGTTCTTAACCACTAAGCCACCTCTCCAGTTGCCCCTCCACCCCAGACCATTATTTCTTAAAGAAAAGTATTGGCACTGTGTTTGGTGCTTCCTCCTTCCTTCAGCACACAAACCCTAAGGCCCTGGATGATTTACATCATTTCAAATGGATACCAGAGAGTCACTGGCCGGATCATGATAATGAGAAAGAATCCCTTCTCACTGAGCATTTAGTGTGTTCCCAACCTTAGGGTTGTTTCTAAGGATACTGATTATATTAAAGGAACAAAAGTTGAGCACACAGCAGTCACAGAGAATAGGGTGAAGAATTAGAGACCAGCAAATCTGAGGCTGTCTCAAAAATAAAATGAAATGAAGCAAATAATTGTGGGATGTGGTTATTCATCTCTGATGAGGGACATGAGCTGTAACTCAGGAGACACAAGACACGAGACACAGAAGACAGGAGACACAGGAGACAGACATAGGAGACACGAGACACAGGAGACACAGACACGGCTATGTGGCTATGTGTGAAGGAGGCACTAGCTCCACCCTCTTGTTTATCCTGGAGAAAATGTACAGTCAAGAAAGCTGAAAAGCCCTTCCAGTCCTATGACCTTGCAGCAAGCATCATACAAAGAGCAAATAATTCAAATTGGAGGTCTCCCTCTCATTTCCTGTTCTGCTGCCCTGGACCTGGCTTATATTTAAGTCCAAATCTCATATGAAAAAATATAAGCGGAGCTGGGGATGTGGCTCCCAATAGAGCACTTGCCAAGCTTGTGCAAGGCCCTGAGTTCAGTGCCCAGAACAACAAAGGAAGAGAATATTACAAATATAAATAAGGGGGGGAAAAGATGAGAGCTGATGCTAATGGATTATTATTATTATTATTATTATTAAAAGGTATTGTGTGTATTTGTTGTCTTCAGCAATGCACTGTTCTTATTTTAACCTTTAAATTCATGCTGCCAACTTTTTGCTAGGACATGAGCTGTTGCCCTTAAGTTCTCCCAATTCCTGCAGTTTTGATTTTTTTAATTTTAACTCATAAGAACTCTTGCCGCCATATCATCCATAGGGTTTGCAAATTTTGTTGTAATATCGACTGTGTTTGTGCTTAGCAAAAGGCTTGCTTGTTGTTTCCTGTCAGAATGGCAGTAATCGCGGCCTGATAAGCCCTCTGGATCTGTAGCGTCAGCTGTCTTTGACAGTCCAGTTCTGATTTCCTCTATCGTAACCTTCAAACTGGTCCACATCGCCACACCAGTAGCAAATCGATACAGATGCTGTGATACAATTAAAGTTTTCTTCTTTCAAGTTTTGAAGGGTTTTTTTTTTTCCTTTTGTGTGCATGTGTGCTCAAACTGTTATGTGATAAACATAACATGTTCTTCTATCCTTTGCCACTTATATTAGCTTCTGCTGTATGTACTCTCATCATTATATCTATATGGACTTCTAGTTCTAGGAAAACTAATTTAAAATCTGAAAAAGAACCAGAGCTGGCACAACAGCACCACGCCCCAGCTACAACACCACGCCCCCACTACAACACCATGCCCCGCCCCTGCCACAATACCACGCCCCTGCTGCTACAACACCACACCCCTGCTGCTACAACACCACCCCTGATGCCATTCTTTTAGGGAGTCAACATACATTCTCTTATATGTGATTATTTGCTATGCAAATAAAAAGATCATTTAACGATGTTCTGGGCATGTCATATCCTCCTCACTTTACAGTAAGTGAGAAGAGATCATAAATCAGACTAAGGAACAACTTCTACTTGCTCTCTTTAGGATTTCAAAGGCTGTTACCCGGCCTCTCAGAATGAAACACCGGTCTTGCAGAGGATCCCGGTGCCCAGACCATCGAAGTTAATTTAATAGGCTATCTGATTGAAACTGAAAGTCTTTTCTCTTCCATGCTCTACAGCCATCCCAAACATGACTGACAAAAGAGAACGTTACTCTTCAGCAGGGATCTGGATTGTGGTCACAGATATCTGCTTCAGAAAAGCCAGCAACAGATGCTTTGTGTTTGGGGCCTTAAATGACATAACTTCATTATGTAATACGCACAAGACATAAACACAAAACCAACTCCATGACACGGACTATAATTTTAGTGACCTGAGCTGGGAGAAAAAAAGTGTTGTGGGGCTTTTCTGCCCTCTGCTGGTCAATCATCTCAACCACAGACACAGCCTAGTGGCTCAGTCTTTAAAATAGGTTTTGGAGAACTGAGGGAGGAGGAGCTTCATACTGAACCAAACCGCGTTCTAGCCTTCTTGGTCAGAGTCCTATGGAACTGGAACATACAGAGGACTGAATTCAAGCATTCTTCATAAGGCTACTGACTGAGTATATATTCATATATTTGAAGTCATTTAGGCAAAATATTGTGAGAATTCTCCTATGGAATACTTTTGGTATAAAGTAATTGATATGTTCTATAATAGCTTTTAGAGCAAATGTTATATTTTAGAAATGAATCAGTGATTTAAGGACTATGCCTTGGACCCACATGAAGGACAGAACTGACTCCTGAAAATTGTCCTCTGACATCCACACAGGCACTGTGGCATGTGCACCTTCATGCACACATATGAAATGTAATTTTTAAAAACTTGAATGGTAGACAAGCATGGTGGTCACGCTTTCTCTTTTCCATTATTATTAGTAAACCCCTGAGACCAGTTATTGCTTCCCATATGCGTATGGGTATGGGTCCATCCACTGGTGTTGTGGTTTGCCTTGGAGTTTTCTCTGAATTTGTGGAATAAAGGCAAGAGCACTAGATTTGGGCAGAGGAAGGAGTCAGGAGCAGGAGGGGGATTAGATTCAGAGGTTAGGTTGAGAGAGGACAGTTGGAGACAGTTGAGCGAATGGAACCTGAGCAGGAGGGGGGGAGGATGAGACAGTTTAAAAGAGTGAGCAGAAGAGAAGGAAGCGAGGAGAAAGAAGGGAACGGTTTAGAGACAAGATGGGGAACTGAGAAGGGTTAGAAGAGACAGGAGATGGAGAGAGAGGAGAAGCTAGGAGTCCTCGTAAGAGAAAGAGAAACTAAAGCATAAAAGAGTTGATATATTTGGGAGAGTGAGTAAAGAAAATAGGCTTAGAGACAGGAGATGGAGAGAGGAGAGAAGCTAGGAATCTTTGTAAGAGAAAGAGAAACTAAAGCATAAAAGAGTTGATATATTTGGGAGAGTGAGTAAAGAAAAGAGGGGGGGAGGGGAGAAGCAAGGAGTCGTGGGAGAAGGAGAAGCTGGAGACTTGGTAAATAAAAGGTGCAAGGGATAGATGGTACCGGGCTTTGTATGTGTAAGTGGGCAATTATATCCTACCAATTGGATCAAAGATTATTGTGTGGTGTGTCCTTTTGTGTAGGAGTCTCAGTATAAGAAAGTGTGTGGCTGGGCTATGTTTCTGCCCAAGATATCCAGCAGATATCTGGGGCAATGAGGTGTGGAACCCTAGCAGGGTAAAAACACCAGTTGTATGCTCTTTTGTGTAAGAGTCTCAGTATAAGAAAGTGTGTGGCTGGGCTATGTTTCTGCCCAAGATATCCAGCAGATATCTGGGGCAGTGAGGTGTGGAACCCTAGCAGGGTAAAAACACGAGTTGTGTGTTCTCTTAAGCAAGAGTCTCAGTATAAGAAAGTGTGTGGCTGGGTTGTGTTTCTGCCAAGATATCCAGCAGATATCTGGGGCAGTGAGGTGTGGAACCCTAGCAGGGAAAAACACCCTGAGGGAAAACGTTTACCCGCTTTTGTTTTTACTTTTATTTTTATTTTTATTTATTTACAACAACACACTGGGGCATGGGTAACCTACCTACGATTGGCCAAGCCCTTTCACGACACGAATACCTCACAAAACCTTCCTCCCATCCGGTGAGCTGCCCCATCACCCAACTGACAGTTTCCTTTTTTGTGTTTGTTTTAGTCTCCTGAGGTGTCATTTGTTGATACTGAAGCCTTATTTCCTGGGCCCCTGAAGTCCTATTCAGAAAAATCTATACCTATCTGTATGTTGAAGTGTATTCTCTACTTTTCTAAGTGGTTTCATAGTATCAGGTCTCAGGTTGAGATTCTTGGTCCATTTAGAGTTGGGTTTTGACAAGGTGAGAGAAAAAGCCCTTGTCTCATTCTTCTACATGTTGATATGCACGTCTCCAGCACCATTAGTTAAAGATGCTGCCTTTTCTCCCGTGTGTGTGTGTATGTGTGTGTGTGTGTGTGTGTGTGTGTGTGTGTGTGGTTTTTTGTTGTTTGTTTTTTGCTTTTCATCTTGTGTTTGTCAAAAATCAAGTGACTGCAGAATTAAATGGGCAGGCCTGGGTCTTCAATTCTATGCCATCTATTTCCATGCCAGCACCATACTGTTTTCATGACTATAGGTATAATAATTTGAAATCAGGTAGACAATACCTCCTGCAGTATGCTTTTTGTTTGGGTTGGCTTTTTTTTTTCCTTTTCCTTTTTTTTTTTTTAATATTTATTTATTATGTATACATCATACAGCTTTCTGCCTGCATGTATGCCTGCAGTCCAGAAGAGGGCATCAGATCTCAATATGGATGGTTGTGAGCCACCATGTGGTTGCTGGGAATTGAACTCAGGTCCTCTGGAAGAGCAGACAGTGCTCTTAACCTCTGAGCCATCTCTCCAGCCCCTCCTTTTACTTCTAAGAAAAACAATAAACAGAAATCAGGCTGCCCTGAAACTTGTACCGATCTACCCACTTCTGTCTCCCAAGGCTGGGATTAAAGGTGTGTGTCTCCATATTTGCTTAAAAAAATAGTTAAGGACTTTATTGTATGTTCAGGAGTTGGCAACTTACCTCATCACTCACCTGAGCCACAGACAGGAGCCTCTCCATGACTGTCATCGGGAAGGGAGGTTGAATTTTGTGAAAGGCTCTTTCTACTGAAATGTCTACTGAAATGATCATGTGTTTTCTGTCTTTGACTAATATACATGTATGAATTACACGTATTAATTCAAGTATGTTGACTCATCCCAGCATGTTTGAAATGAAGCCAACCGGATTGTGATGAATAATCTATTTGATGTGATTTGAATTAGGTTTCCAAGGGGTTTTTATTTTTTGAGATTTTATATCTATATTCATCAGGAAAATCAGTATGTAACTATATTTGTCCTTCTCTGGTTTTAGTGCCAGAATAATGTCTTCCTACAAAAGCTGGGAGAATTTCTTCCTTTTCTGTTTTACAGAATAATTTGAGCAGTATCAGTGGTAATTCTTTGAAGGTCAGTGAATGCCTCTGGTCCAGTTCTCTTTGTTGTTGGTTTACGTGACAACATACGAATAATCAGTGAAACAAATGATCCTTTTCCAAAGTAACCAAAAGAAAAAGAGGCCCAAATCCACAAAATTAGAGATGGGGGGGTGGATATTACAACACATATTAATGAAACTCAGAAAATCAAAACCGAACCAAAACTGAATTCCACTAAATTGAAAAATCAAAAAGAATTTCTACATGCCTCTAGCTGAATAAAAAAAAAAAAAAGGGGCTGGGGATTTAGCTCAGCGGTAGAGCGCTTACCTAGGAAGCGCAAGGCCCTGGGTTCGGTCCCCAGCTCCAAAAAAAAAAAAAAAAAAAAAAAAAAAAAAGAAAAAAAAGTAGACAAAAAATAGATGAAGTTTTCAGAGAATGAATAAATAAATAAGAGAATGAATGACTGTTCTCTTAATAAAAATGAGACTGTGTCCATGCTGGAAATAAGGGTAACCTACAGTAAATAACTTCACTGGGTGTCACAAGAAATCGCAACACTAATTGAAGAAATAAAGTTTCATAGATGTAGGGTTGGGGATTTAGCTCAGTGGCAGAGCGCTTGCCTAGCAAGCGCAAGGCCCTGGGTTCAGTCCCCAGCTCCGAAAAAAAAAAAAAAAAGTTTCATAGATGTGAAAAGCAAAGCTGTGAAAACAAGGTTTTGAGAAATCCATCTGGGGGTCAGGATACCTATGACAAACTGTGGCCTTTCTGAGAGACACATCTGACGTCAGGGTGCCCAGTGATATGATAAAGTTTTGGTGATCAAGATATTGAGGCAATTCTGACTAAGCTAATTAAGATAAACCAATAACAGCTGTTCTCCCTATCGCTCCCTGTGGTAAATCCTGAGAACAACCACAAGACCACCCTGCCCAACCACCCAGTTCACTCCCCTCTAAGGAACATGCCAACTTAGCCCTTTCTTAGTGATTCACCAAGGCCAGTTGTAGGGCTGGATGAGGAAAGTGACCAACTGAGCCAAGAACAGCCCCTTGAGCAGGCCAGCCAATACCTGACCAGATCCTTTGTCCTGTGTACCACCAATGAGAATAGGCCAGCTAACCCTGTTGCTGAAGTCTGCCCTCTGTAATGAATGAAAGTTGTGTGCATTTTGAGTTCCGGGTTGCTTCTCCCTGTGTGGATGAACAACCCCACGTATGTGGATTAAAACCTTATACCCTCATGCTATTGCAGCCGTCACTTTGTCAATCTGCGCTCTGTGGGTGGCGCTCCTGATGTAGGGCCACTTTGGGGTCTTACAACATAATCATCTGAGAGTCTCCCTTAGGCTCCAAAAGAGCTTCTTACAGCCAGGAAATACTGCAGTAAGAATCCCTATGCAGGGCTGAAGGGATGGCTCTGTGGTTAAAAGCATATACTGCCCTCGTATATGTATATGTCCTCATATACAGGACCTCTGTGTTTCCCAGTACTCACATGACTAAGGCAGGTTACAACTGCCTGGAACTCCTGCTCTTGGGAATCTGGCCTCTGAAGTCACCTACACATACATGGCACACACACACACATCCACATCCACACACACATCAATAAAATGAAAATAAATATTAAATCACCGTGTGGGGATGGGGGGATGGGTGGAGGGAGATGATATCAGAGGTGATAGTGTTTATGCATGAAGACCAGAGTTCGGGCCCCTCCTACTCACATAGACGGTAGGTCATCATGGCATCCCACCTAATTTCAGCATGGGACAGTGGAAGACAGGAGTTTCCACCAGAGCAGACTGGCTAGTTTAGCTGACTGGAAAGCTCACCTGCTTACGAGGCCTCTAGTGAGGCCTGTTGACTTTGATAGCCAAGCACAGCAAAGGCAACCTTGTGTATTCACAAAAGGCCTGGAGTGCCAAGACCACTGGGGCTTTGGACTTGACTTAACAGGACAGACAAAGGAAAGATAAAAGGACAGACACACAGACACAACGGACAGAGGAGCTGGGGTAGCTAGGATCCACTGAGCTGTGAACTCTGCCTGATGGAGACATGTTACCAAACCAGAAACTCAGTATGTTTACTATATTGACAGCACCTCAGCGCCCTTGGACGGTTTAAACCGAGGGCAGGAAAGGCAGCTCCGAGGTTTTATCTACCCACTGGCTCCAGACCACAGTAAGAGGAGAGGGCAAAGTGAAAGTTGCCTATGTGTAGTGAAAATTCTGTCAAGTGTAAGACAAAACAGACTATATTCCAAGCACAGGTGTTATGCCCAGACCTGCGGGTCCCCAAAGACCACCAGGAGTTGAACTTGTATGCAAAAGCAAAGAGTCTTAATTCAAGCCTGAGTTCGGACCCTCGGGCTCCTCAGACACAGCGGAGTAGCGCAGAAGGCAACAAGCAGCTTTTCATTGGGGTCACATCAACACAAGGGGGCCTATCAACGCAGCAGGTATGTGATTGGCTAGCAATGATTGCAGGTGGCTTAAGAAATCTAGAACTGTCAATAGCCTCTGAACACAGGGAATTTTCCTGCTGGTGGCTGGAGTCTAGAGTTCCAGGAACAGTTTGTGGTTTTTCTAGTAATTAGAGTTTAACCTGACCATGACAGGGCCTAGTATACAAAATGTAAGCCTGGTTACAAGATGGTATTTGTCTTGTCAAGTTGGGGGCCCTTCATTCCCCTTTCACAAATACCTAAAAGAAGGCCCAAACAAAATTGGTTAACCTATTTAGTATGCAAGGCCTGAAGGTGAGTATTAGTAAGAGCACAATTAGTAAGAGTGGTCCAGCAAGGGTAGATGTTAAGGTAGTCAGTGAAGGGGACCCATTAAACATACTTTCACACCATCCTTGATATTGTTCCATTTCTCATTTTCTGTCCTGTATTCTCCTTAGTTCCACCATATCTTTTCTAACTAGGCCAGTCTGGTCTGCATAGACACAACATTCTTCTCCTCATGCGACACATATTGTATCTTGCTGTAAGAACAGTAGACCTAAATCCTCTTCTATTCTGCCATACAACTTCAGCCAGAGAAGAGAGTGGTTTTTCTAAGGCAGATATTGATTTTTCTAGTCTCTGGACATCCTGCCGATAGCCAGCCTCAGTGGCCTGTAATGAGCACATTGCAATACCAGAGCAGAGGTTCCAGTGCCTACAACCCTGGCAATACCTATACCTAAGAGGGTGAACAGAACAAGGGCAGTTACAGGTTCCATTTTGGATCATATATGATGCCCAGGAGTGAGATGACTAAAGACATTCCCCTCCTGAACAATATGCTATTCTTGAGATGAGTTGTACTAGGACATAGAAATCAGGGGAAACATTAAGACTCCAGTGCGAATGCATGGAGTTAGACAAGTAGAACATGCCTGCCGTGGGTTATCAGGGGGAACCAAGGATGTTGTAAATTTTCCAACCCAGATAAACCTGTGCAATAAAAACACAACTCATATAATATGAATACGAGCTGTGTGCCTAGATTGGGCAGATCCGTAAGACTCGAAGTGAGTCTTAAGGACCAGGATACCACCCCCCAAGTGAGACAAGAGAATGGAGTTTGATGCAAATGCAAGAGGTTTGTTTTCCAGGGCATCAGGGTTGACCCTCAACCAGCTCCTCATGGTGAGTGACTAGAAAGCAACCCCAATGGCTATAACAAGCAATTTGTATACTTTTTAAAGGTACAGGTTACATCAGCAAGGTTACAGTTTAAACTTATTGGCTAAGCATAATGACCTTTGAATCTATTGACTAGCAAGCATGGGTAGATTATGACAAGCATTCAAACTCTATCTGGGACCAGAGAGTCAGGTGACCATCAGTCAGTACATTCTGTGGTTTTTCAAGAATGTTCCTGCTCTTCCCAAGAACTTTGGGTAGAGAATGGAACTTGGACTGGTCTTGACCTGAAGCCGGTGGGTATAAGGTTGGAGAAAGCCCCTAGGGTCCTTCAATCTACCACTACACCACTCTATTCCCCAACTGTGAGGTCCCTTATTGTCCCATCCAACAGGACAGTCAACGAGGGTCCGAAGGGTACCTGGAAGAGAATGGGAGACAAGAGACACGAAGAAGGACGCTAAGACAAGAATCTGATCAAGGTGACAAGTTTAATGCTTACAGGCTCTGATTATATAATTATATACAGTAACAAGGCAGGGGGAGGAGGAAGTCTTCAGGGGGCGGGAGACCTTGATGTTCTAACCAATAGGGTAGTTAGCTCACTCCTGCAGGATGTTGGCCTAGGTTCCTTGTAGGAAGTTGGCCCCTAGCAGGAGGTCACAATCTAGGGGTCTGTAGGAAATTGGCTTTCAGCAAAAGGTCACAAGACCTGGGGCTGTAGGGGTCTGTAGGAAGCTGGTTCTTTTGCAAAGGTCACCAGCCCTAGGTCTGTATGAAACTAGCTCTCAACAAAAACCTGTTGGACCGCCAAATTTATATCAACACTTCTGGCAAGCCTTGTTACTGAGCAACGCTGACCACCAGATTGGTATGGATGAAAGGCCCCTGATATTAGCACTCCAAGATGGCAAGTAGCTCAGCGGGGAATGAAGTCCCTCTTATCCTTTTGGGGTAGTGCCTGTCTTAGGATCGATCGAGGAGCCCACCAGTCTTACCCGTCACTGAATACCCTGTCAGCCTTCAGGGCTTCTGTCTTAGGTGAATGGGGGTCTCGAAAGTTGCCCGTCTTTGGCGTTCTACCCAGCATGGACTGAGCAGGGGACAGAGAATCACAGTCAATGTCAGTGCCAAGGCTGAAAGGTGATGGAGGCTATTTTTGCAAGTGGGCCAACATTAGGCAGTCCCAAGAGCCATATTGCCCAGATCGGGGTTGGGTGGAGATGGGAGTTGAAGCCGAGCCTTCTTTACCTAAATCCTCTAAAGCCAATCTATGATAATGCACGTGAATAGGTTTCACTGCCCAATCATCTACTTGTTGTTTAATAAGGCTAGTCAGGCGACTAAAGGCCCATGGGCCAAAAGATATGAGCAAAAGAGGACCAACCAAGGGTCCCAACAAAGATGGAAGAAGGGTGGTCAGCCAAGGGGAGGTGGAAAACCAATTTTGATGCCAGCTCTCGCCTCCCTCCCTCCCCCATTTTCCCTCCCCCTCCCACTTTTTCCATGCTTTCTTTGACTAGACCTGTCTTATCCACATAGAAACAGCATTCTTCCTTTAGGGCTGCACACAGCCCCCCTTGTTGAAGGAAAAGCAGGTCAAGGCCTCTACGATTCTGAAGGGCCACTTCAGCGAGGGAGGAGAGGGAGTCAGTAAGGTCATCCACCCCCTGTTGAAGGCATTGAACATCAGCATCAATGGTAGCACTCAATTCTTGGCAGCGGCTGTTTGAAAGAACACGTGATGAAATTCCTGTCCCAGCACCACAGCTCCCAGTCCCAATAAAACAGAAATAGTGATGGCAGAGATGGGCTTGCGCCACCGTCAAGAGAGGCCAAGGGAAGAGTCATGAGACTGATCCCAAAGATGAAAAATTTCCTCAGAGGGATAATAAACTAATTGAGGAACAAGTTGGACCAAAACACAAAAATCAGAACTGTCAGTAGAAAATGCTTCGGTGGCCAAGCAAGGGGAAAGCCCATCAAGACATATCCACCATGTATCATTTTGTGGCGGAAGGTAACTAGAATCTTTATCTGGGGAGGTGGTCCAATTACAAAGATGGGTATATTGGGTGGGAGTGTCGCTTCCAACAACACACAATCCCAAACCAGATACTTGTGAAAGTGAGAGGCCATTCCATTCCCCTGTCTGCCAGCGACACAAATGGGAATTATTGGTAGGGATAACTTCAGCATCAACTGCAAAACCTTCATAAAAAGGAGACTGGGAATGATAGCACGACCAACAATCATTTACCACAGAGGGAGAAGTAGCATTAATTGTAAGAAAAGTCTGATTAATCAAGGTAAGAATCAGACTCTTGGTCTCTGGAGAAGAATATGCAGCTTGAGGAACTAAGGGGGTAGATGCAATTGAAGGAAAAGTAATTATTTTGAGAAGAAGTGGGGGATCCAGGCAGAGTGGGAGAGGGTCCAGGAGGGACCTGAGGAACCAAAACAGGACAAGGACCAATGGAAATGGGAGCAGAAGGATGCACTGGGTCTTTTAAGTAATTTTATAGTAAAGGTAACTTCCTTGGGGCTGCACACAATCACATTCTTCTGGGAAAGAGTATCTCTTTCTCCAGAGATTAGTAGGTAAATCTGGTATAACATAAGGAATGACAGTTCCTGAATTGCCTTCAGAACCTGTCCTATCTAGGGTCTGAGCACTGACCTGAGGATTTTTAGAATGTCCTATACACTGGAGATGGGTGTCAGAATCAGTCAATGGCCATGTAGCAGGCCAAAATTTGCTTGAAATGATTGCGGCATCAGCCCCAGAGTCTAACAGACCTTGAAAAGACTTTCCCTTTAACTTAAGAATAAGCATGGGGCGAGAGGCAGAAATCCTTTGAGCCCAAAATACCTCAGATATTTTATGTCCTTTTGGCTCTCTGGAATCTTTGTATAAGGATTGTTAATTGAAGTTTTGGGAAGCAAAACTAACTGAGCAATGGCCTGTTGAGTGGATATAAATATGGGGTTGTTGGAGGCCCTGGTCAGGACCTGGATTTCCTCATTTTGCCCTGTGTCTATTATTCCTGGAGTAATCTGAAGCCCTTTAATGGAAGAGGAAGCACGGCCAGATATCAGGCCCAAAATCCCTGGAGGCAGGGCCCGGATGCCTTCTCAGGTGTTAAGATTGTGCCGGAGGAGGCACAGAGGTCCATCCTGAGCTACCACTTGTGGCCCGCCAGAGATCAGCCACGGAGCAAACTGGGGAACATTGGAAGCTTAAGGAACAAACCCTATTGCCCCGGGGTCTGTCCGTGGGAAGGGGGCGGGAAGCTGCCCCCGTAAGAAGTTTCCTGACAGGCGAGAGGGCAGAGGGCATCCCTGTCAGTCTTGGCCCTGCATTCTCTTGCCCAGTGGTGGCCATGATGACAACGGGCACATAGGGTTGTAGGGCTAGGGCATGCGGATGGAGCAACATCCATCTCTGTCTGTCCTGTCAAGTTAGTTTTTCCTCTTTGATTCATCTTGGGATAAGGGCATTCTCACATGAAATGGCCCACCTGTTTGCAATTAAAGCAGGTCTTGGGGGTGTTTGACACCCCAGCCTACTGTAGGACAGCGTCAATTGCTAGTCCGATAGCATGACTGGTCCCCGCTCCAGCACATAGGCAAACATATTCAACTAAGGTCTTAGGACAGTGGTGTTTTAAAATATCTTGGCAGGCTGGTTTGGCGTTCTCATAAGCAAGTAGTTTTATAAAGGGATTCTCAGGCTCTTGTATGGCAAACAGCCGTTCAGCCTTTTCAGCGAGTCGGCTGATGAAGGCACTGTATGGCTCATCAGGTCCCTGAAAGATCTTAGTTAAAGTTGCAGAAGCATCGTTCTTTGGAGGAAGTTTTTTCCAAGCGGCCAAACAGGCTTGACAGACCTGGACTAAAGGCCCGGAGAGGAGGGGAGGGGGGACAACAACATTTGTGACTCAAGAGTATGATATGATGGCTCCCCTAAAAGTTTTGTTGCAGTCCAGGAGCGGGAGCTGACACGAGAGTGATTTTTGGTTTTAATTTCTTTAATGCCTCAGTCATTTCAGATTTCCATAAAACAAAGTCTCCTCCACTCAAGGCAGCTCTAGCCAATTGGGAAAATTCCCGTGGGGTGAACCACCCTTCTATACTGGACTCAAGCAAAGCCAAGGTAAAAGGAGCAACAGGTCCATAATTAGAAACAGCAGCCTTAAGTTTTTCTAAGACCTTAAGATCTAAGGGCCTGTAAAGATACCGAGGCAGGCCTCTGGGGCCGGATCAGTGGTGGTGGTCTCCTCCCTGGGGGAATCTTGGGTCTCAGGTTCTGGTTCTCCCTCAGAACCTTCCTCTGGCTCAGAAAGCTTACTAGGCGTAGAGGGGTGACACTTTAGCTAGGACATTAGGCTTTTTCCACTGAGCTCGTCCTTTAGGTGAACTTTCATATGTCCTTTTTCTGTCCTAATTAGCTCAATGTTGGGGTCTCAGGCAAGTCGGCAAGAAACTTGTGGTTTCTCCAGACCACGTGCTTCATCTCCATCTTCCTTCCACCTCCTCTCCTCTGTAGTCCCCTTCTCTCCTCCTCCCTCTCCCCTCAACTCTTCAGCTCCACCTTCCCTTCCCCTGCCCAATCATGGTTCTAGCCTTTATTTTACAAGTTAAAATGGGGAGAAGGTTCTGATGAAGTCACTTGAGTACGTGATTCACTCCCTGTCCCAGGCAGCCCCTCTTGGGGAAGCGGAATTAGCATCAAAATACAAACAGCACCAGGGCAACCCACAGGAGTACCCTGAACCTGTCCGAGTTACTGTGGTATTACATAGGTAGGAGCAACGGGGGAATGGGGGCACAGAATTACCTATACAGAGCCCTTGTCTCTGCAGTGACTGCAGAGTGATTCAGCTGGGACCTGCTGGCTGCCTCCTGCAATGCTGAGCTTCCTGATACTCTGTTACCAAGGACTTGAGGGCTGCTCCATCATAATATGGGGGAGGGCAGGGGTTGGCATTCAAGCATCACCAACACTCCTCAGATCCGTGTGAGACGGATTAAACACTTGTTGGTTAACACTTGTTGGTGGCTTCAAGAAGATGTAATGGGCCAGAATCTGTTAGGGGACTCTGTGGGAGGTGTGGACATGGTGGTGTCCGTGGATGAGGTTGATTGGGTGTCAGAGGAGATGCTAATACCTTATTAGGGCCTAGACCTATAGGGTGCAGGCTGTGTAGGTCGTCACTTATCTAATTTGATTTTAAGGAGGCTGCCATAGTTCCTTCCTGACCAAGCCAGCTCAGTCGGTCTGCGATAGCAGTTTGGGGGCGGGGGTGTGTGTGGGTGTGTGTGTGTGATGCAGCCTCAAAAGTAGCCTTCGGGTTAGGCCAGAGCTCCTTTTGGGTGTAGGCTAGATGTTCGAGAGAGTCAGGTAAGTGGCTATCATCAATTTCAGCTAACACTTTAGATTTTAGGTTAGGTAGAGTGGGAGGGGGGGTCTTCCAAACACGACTTCATAAGGGGTTAAACCTAACGTATAGGGTGTGTGGCACACCCTATAGAAAGCGAAGGGGAGGAGAACCACCCAGTCCCCATCAGTCTCAAAGTTTAATTTAGTAAGGGTCTCTTTAGAGTTCTTAGCATCCTCTCTACCTGCCCTGAGCTTTGGGGCCTGTAAGCACAATGTAGTTTCCGATCCACCCCAGTGGCATTAGCCATCCCGTGTTACCTGAGTGGTGAGGACAGGTCCCTTGTCAGAGCTTAGGACGGCTGGCATTCCATACCTGGGAAGCACCTCCTCTGGTATCGTTGTGAGCACTGTTGGTGCTGTTTCTGTCCATCCCAGAAAGGTGTCTACAAGCACTAGTAGGCACCTGTAACCATATTCCCCTGGTCTTACCTCAGTAAAGTCCATTTCCCAGTGAGCACCAGCCAGGTTTATCACCCTCCAGCCTGGGGTTGATTCTCTGCATTAGTGAGCTTACAGCTCAAGCACTTGGATGCAGTCTGTTTGACCTGGGACCTGAGATTGAGGATCTGTAGGTCTGCCTTTCTTATCAGATCCTTGATTTTCCTGGTGCCCAAGTGGGTTGTCTGGTGCATACGCTGGAGCAGACTGGCTGCCAAATTGGTGCGCAGGATTATTTTGCAGTCTCCGGTGAGCCACCAGCCCTCAGGCTTATGGGTCATAGGGAGTTTGTGGATAGAGGTGGCATCCTCTTTGGAGTACTCAGGCTTCTCTGGTAGGATTGGAGCTCCTGGGTCAGGCAGTTGGAAAGTCAAAACTGCTATAGGATTGAGAGCCTCTACCTTGGCTGCCAAATCTGCCACATTGACTGCCTTTTGCTTTAGGCATAGTTGCCTTTTGGGCACGGCCTGGGCAGTCTATAATAGCCAGTTTCTTTGGAAGCCAAAGGGGCCTCCAACAGGTTTAGGGTCTCCTGTTTGCTTTTAAGTCTTTCCTCCAGTCGTCAGGAGTCCTCTCTCCTGATAAATAGCCCCATGGATACAGGCTGTGGCAAAGGCATACCCGTTATCGATATAAATGTTGAGTCTTTTGCCTTTTCCCAATTTTAAGGCGTTTCTTGGGCGCCGTGAGTTTGCCCCGTTGTGCAGCAGTGCTAGGTGACAGGGCAGACACCCATATAGTTTCTGAGTCTGATAACGCTGCCGCCCCCGCACCTTTGTCCATCGAGCATAAAGCTGTAACCCTCCGTGATCCAAGTGGTTTCTGCATTCAGCAGCGGCCCGGGTTTGATAGGTCTTTCCCGAGTCGGTGTACCTGGTTCAGTGTGCCCACGCAGTCATGAAACGGGGTCTCCAGATCAGGGTCTGGTAGCAGAGAGTCTGGGTTCAGGGCAGCCCTTGGTAGAAAACGGACACGAGGGGGGCTTAGCAGACTTTGGTAGTGAGTTATGCGTGCACTGCTCATCCAACGATCTGGGGGTTGTTTGAGAACCCTTTCGATGGCATGGGGAGTAGTAATGCAAAGTTCTTGCCCCAGAGTCAGTTTGTCTGCGCCCTTGACTAGCAAGGCTGTGGCAGCAATAATTCTCAAACACGGAGGCCATCCAGAAGCCACAGGGTCTAAATTCTTTGATAGGTATGCTACTGGGCCTAACGTTTGAGTGAGGACTCCTTTAGCTACTCCTTTGCTTTCGTCTAAATATAGATAAAAGGGCTTGGTGACGTCAGGTAGCACCAATGCGGGGGCTGCTAATAAGGCCTGTTTGAGTCGATTGAAAGAGCTTTCCTGGGTCTCAGTCCATTGGAAGGGCTCCTTTTTTTTGGTGGCCTCATGGAGGGGCTTTGCCAATTCTGCAAAATTAGGGACCCAAAGACGGCAGAATTCTGCCAACCCCAAGAATTGTTTGACCTTCTGTATTGTAGTTGGTGTGGGGACCTTCAAAATGTTATCTATTCGTACCTTCGATAGCAATCGT
The DNA here is from genome assembly GCF_011064425.1 of Rattus rattus. Taxonomy (NCBI): domain Eukaryota; kingdom Metazoa; phylum Chordata; class Mammalia; order Rodentia; family Muridae; genus Rattus; species Rattus rattus. The sequence goes on from NC_046157.1 coordinate 110,658,463, forward strand.
TGGCCCCCTTTTAGGGTATATCCCAAGTACATTACCTCTTGTTGGCAGATTTGAGCCTTCTTATATGATGCCCGATAGCCTAGTTTTCCCAGTGTCATTAGCAGGTCTTCAGTACTCTGTAGACATTCTTCCATGGTCTCTGCTGCCACCAAGAGGTCATCTATATATTGCAAGAGGGTGGTATTGGGGTGTTCCCGCCTGTACTCACCCAGATCCTCACGTAGAGCCTTGTCAAAGATGGTTGGTGAATTCTTGAAGCCTTGTGGCAGTCTGGTCCATGTTAGTTGTCCATCGAATTCTTTTTCAGGGTCATGCCATTCAAAGGCAAACAGAGGTTGGCTCTGGGGGGCTAAAGGCAGGCTAAGGACAGCATCTTTGAGGTCCAATACTGTATACCAACTCTTGGAAGGATTTAATGAACTCAGGAGGGTATGCGAGTTTGGTGCCGTTGCATGTATGTCCATAACTCTCTTGTTGACCTCTCTGAGGTCCAGGACTAGTCTATAGTCATCAGAGTTGCGCCTCTTGATGGGCTTTAGGGGCGAATTCCACTGGGACTGGCAAGGCACTAGTATGCCCAAGTCTATGAGCCTTCTGATGTGGGGCATGATACCTGATTTGGCTTTTTGGGAGATTGGGTACTGTCTTACCTGGACGGGAGTTGCTCCTGGTATCAGTTCAACGCAAATGGGGGTCCTATGGTCTACCAACCCCATTCCTCCGGTTTCTGCCCAAGCTGAAGGGAATTTGGTTAACCAAGTTGAGATCTCATTTGGGAGAGAGCTTGGTCTTTGGTGCAATTTATATTCATCATCTAGAGGCAGGGTGATTTTGTGACCAGGGCACCCTCTGTGATCTGTGACAGAGTTCCCTTTTTGATCAAAAGAGTTCTGAGCTCCTATCTCGGTCAGCAAGCGGGGGCTGGGGCAGTCTGGTGTGATTGTGAAGGAGCGGGATACCTGGCCTGATCCGAGATCCACTGTTCTTTGGGTAGTCCGTGCATACTGATTCATACCAGTGGCCCCCTGTTTCCACGATTTCTTTGAGGACAGTTTGCCATGGGATTGGGTTTGGACTGAATATTGTGCCCCTGTGTCTACTGAGAAACTACTGGGTTTCCTCTCCACTTTAAGGGTTACCCTGGGTTCAGGGAGGGGGTCGGAACCCTGTCCCCCTTTGTCCCTCTTTGTAGGTTTCTTGGGGCAGTCCCTGACCCAGTGTCCCATCTTCCTACAGTACGCACATTGGTTCTTTCGGAGCGCTGGCTTATCCTTTGGTTGGGGCCGCTTACCTTTTCCGTCCTCGAGTTGGTGCCGTTGGCGTTGTTTCTCTTCCGGGGAATCCGCCATAAGGGTCATGGCCAACCCTCGATTCCGTGGCTCCTCGTAGGTTTGCAGCTGTTTCTTCTTAAGTATTTCTCTGTTGTCAATCGCTTTCTTAGCTATTACCAGCAACTCCTGCAAACTCTTCTCCTCTACCCTATCTAGTCTCTGCAATGTGTCCCTGATGTCACAGGCGGCCTGATTGACAAAGGTCGTAATGACTGCCGACTTATTCTCAGGTGCCTCTGGGTTTAGGGACGTGTAGGTGCGATAGGCCTCCATAATCCTTTCTAAATAGGCTTCGGGTGGTTCTTTCCATTCCTGATGCACACTACGTACCATGGCCAAATGAGTGGGTCCCTGTCCAGCCGCCCTGAGACCTCTCATCAGAGTCTGGTGGTAGACCCGAAGACTCTCCTTACCTTCTGCCGAGTTCAAGTTCCAGTCTGGTCTGGTCGAGTCAAAGCCTGCGTCAAACAGAACTTGTTTAGGAATAGGGCTCTCATTTGCTCCTGGAACCAATTTTATGGCCTCAATTAAAATCCTCTGTTGCTCCTCTCCAGTGAAGAAGATCTTCAAAAGCAATTGACATTCATCCCAGGTGGGCTGGTGGGTTAAAATGACAGACTCTATTAAGCTAATTAACGCAGCTGGTTTCTCTGAGAACCGAGGGTACTTCATTTTCCAGTTATATAGCTCTCTAACGGCTAGTTGGTTCCTCTCATCGTCTTGGGGGCCTATTGCCATTAAGGGGTGAATCATGGACTCAGCCGTGGGCTGCTGAGGCAGCTGTTGTTGGGCTTTCTCTTGGGTGCGAGGTGGGATCGCCAAGGGGGGCCCTTGAGCCCCTCCTGGGGCCTCAGGTTGAGGACCTGGGCGACCCCCTAGTGGGGGTCGGTAAGGCGGGTGTGAGAGGAGGAGGTCTTCCTCAGTGTCACCCTGCAAGACAGGATAAAGAGGGTTCCTTGGGTTAGTTTCAGTTTCTCGTGGCTCGAGGTTGAGGCCTTCCTCAGTGCCACCCTGCAAGACAGGATAAAGAGGGTTCCTTGGGTTAGTTTCAGTTTCTCGTGGCTGGGGGTTGAGGTCTTCCTCAGTGCCACCCTGCAAGACAGGATAAAGAGGGTTCCTTGGGTTAGTTTCAGTTTCTTGTGGCTCGCGGTTTTCCAGGGAGAGTATGGCTATGCTTGGCTGCTTTGGCAGCCAAGGCTTGAGCCATTTTGGCGGGTCCTGGACCAGATCCAGCCAGGTGCTGATGTAGGCGATTTGGGCTGGGCGTCCCGGTCGTCCAAAAATGATATCCCGGGTCCTAAAAATCTCGGGCAGGTAATAAGTCCCCTCTGGTGGCCAGCCAACGTTGAAGGTTGGCCATTCCTTCCTGCAAAAAGCGGCCAGTCTTTTCTTCTTAACAACAAAGCCTCGACTTCTAGCCCTAATTTTATAGTCCTTGAAATGGTCTAAGAACATAGATAAAGGAGTGGTCTGGGTCTGTCCCATGGCGTCAGTCACAAAGAAGTAAGACAGACGGAGAGCAAACAGAAGGGCGAAAGTCCTCCTGGGGAGGACCGCCTCTTGCCGTGCGACTTTGTCTCTTCAAGTCTAGGAGGGGAATCCAAACCCCTACACGCGGCTCGGGGGCGGCTCCCAAGTCCCGTGGTACCGGGCGTCATGCGCGTCCGCCCAGACCGCCTGCAGGCTACTGGTTTTAAGGGTGGAGTGCCGAGACACAGAGACAGAGGAAAAACATTCAGACACTTACCGGCCGGGTTTTGACTCAACGGTTCGGAGGTCCTGGGGGACTTGGGGATCCCGGATGAGCCTCCCAAATGTTATGCCCAGATCCCAGGGTCCCCAAAGACCACCAGGAGTCGAACTCGTATGCAAAAGCAAAGAGCCTTAGTTCAAGCCCGAGCCGGGACCCTCAGGATCCTCCTTCACAGCAGGGCAGCACAGAAGTTCCGGAGCTCCTAAAGCTCAACCTTTTCAGAGTGGTTACAGCAGGGTGAGGGGCGGGGCTTATCAACTTGGCAGGCTCGTGATTGGCTAACAATGGTGTCCGTTGGTTTAAGAAATCTATCTATAGGCTCTGGAACTGCAGTTGTTTTCCCGCTAATGGCCCGAGTGTAGGATGACTCCTTCCGGGACAGTTTTGTGGTTTCCCCAGTAACTGGAGTTTAACTTAAGGAAAAGGCCTAGTGTATAAAGTGCAGGCCTGGATACAAGACGGAGTCTGCCGTGTCAAGTTGGGGCCCTTCACAGGAAGGGAGGTTAAAGGATAGGAGAAAACTACCGAGGAAAAATCAGGCACTGAGAGACCAGTTCAAAACTAGGGAGCCACACTGCTTCCTGGTGGGAGGCATTGATGGGGAAGGGAGGGGAGGAGTGGAGAGCAGAAGCTGCTTCCAAAACAAAACAAAACAAACAAACGGTAAGGCCGGCTAGGTGAGAAACAGGTTGTGCCGCCTTCAGGACCAAGCTCACTGTTTTGAACAAGCCTCAAATCTAATTTGCCTGACCGGCAACGAGCAGATACCATGTTGAGAATCTATTGCTAAGAAAAGTGCTAACATTGGGAGCCCAAGAAAAGGAGGGAGCAGAGTACAGTAACAATCCAGTGTCGATAGCCACTGCCTGTGGCGGAAGGGTGCGGCAGCAAGAGGCGGGACTAGCACAGACAAAACTCCAAAACAAAACCGCTAGCTTGGGGTTGCTGCTCACAGCCCTACGCGGTGAGCAACTTCCTGCTCGAGGAGGCCGCGTCTGCTCCCTTCCCTTCTCTGCTTTCTTCTCAGTTTCTTTCTCATTTCTTTGCTTTGCTTGTTCCACTCCACGTTTTCCCTTTACTCCAGGTCAAGAATCTGGGAAGGGGACGGCGGAAGAAACCTCCGTATCGGCACTCCACAGTGTTATTTTGAAATTGTAACTATTTCTTTTAACTTCAACATCTATAATTCTGGATCTATAATGTAGATGACAGTTGTTATATGTAACTGAGGTAAATTACTCCTGGGCAAAATAACTCGTTAAAAGAGCTGTTCCCATACCGGGAGTCGAACCCGGGCCGCCTGGGTGAAAACCAGGAATCCTAACCGCTAGACCATATGGGAGCTGCCGGTAGGTGTCTCTCGTTTTCTCTTATGATACCTACGTCATTAGGACCGCCCGTATAAACTCCACCCTCCCAAATCATCATCTTCGCTTCCTAGAAAACAATGAAGGACGCCTGCATTCGGCAACTGCCGGAACCAGTGACCCGAAGGATAGAACTTTTTTCCGTGCGTGAGAGTGGGGACAAAGTCAGTAACCAGCAGCCGATGGCACTGTCTTCACCCTACCCCAGCGGCCATAGTGTAGCTCTTTCCAGAGCCCACCACACCCGGAGCCCAGCCGCGCAGTAAATGTCTTTGTGTCTGTACCTAGTTTAATCCCGTGGACTCTGGCAAGATCAGCGTTCCAGGAGAGGTGGTCCTGCAGGAAGAGTTTAAGATCAAAACGGTTGTGTTCTCTGTCCTCTCTCCCACGTAGGGATGCTACTTTACTGACAGAAGAATGTTAAGACGCTCAGCCTCCTGGCGTTCTGGTAGATAGTGGGGAAGCGAAAACTAGTGGGTTCTTGCGAGGTCATAGCCCACCTGGTTTACACACTGTGCCCATCTCAAATTAAAAACAAAACGAAGGAACAGGGTCGTTTTCTTTCTAGTCACAATAGCCCCATGCATACAGGAACCAGAGAGCTAGAAGGGGAGGAGAAAGTGCTCTCTTATCTCTCACAGGTCTATAATCCGCTGTTATTCTTCTTGCTGTTTATCACTAAAAATTGGAAGCTTTATAGTTTTCAGAGATAGACAGCCAGAAATACATACAGCCTGGACGGTGGTAGAAGAGCTGGGTGCCAGACTCACTTAACATGCAACTGAAACCACAGTTCATCACAATCCCTTTATTACTGTATTAATACGATCCCAAATCCAAACATCAACTGAAACCACAGTTCATCACAATCCCTTTATCACTGTATTAATACGATCCCAAATCCAAACATCACAGAAATTCGATTTTCCTTGAAAAATTGATTTAAGAGGGTCTGGAGTGATGGCTCATTGATCAAGAGCACTCTCTTGCTGGGGCGCGAGGCGTAAAGGATGAAAGGGGGTGGCTCACGCCTTTAATTCCAGCACTAGTGAGGTACAGGCTACTGGACCTCAGTGAGTTTGAGGCCAGCTTGGTCTACAGAGCGAGTTCCAGGACAGCCAAAGCTACACAGAGAAACCCTGTCTTGAAAACACAAAAAACAAACAAATAAACAAAGAAACAAGCAAAAAACAACAGAAGAGCAGTCCCTAGCCACTCTTCCAGTCGATCCAGCACCCACGGGAGACATATCACCTCTTCTAGCCCAAGGACCACATGGTGCAGATTACATGCTGGCAAAACAGCCATACGCTGAAATAAAATGAATTAAGAAATGAAAGAGCTTGGTGAGTTACTGTAGCTTTCACTTTATTCAATTTTTTCTGTACAAGTTTGTGTTTTATAATTCATAAGTAGAAAAACCAATATAAGCAAAATTAACAAATTAGGAAGAAATATTTACACCCCACAAAAAATTATATTCCCCTCCCCAACTGGAAAGTTAGCTCAGAAAAAAAGTGAAGCAGGACACGGTTCCCAGATGAGGGAATACACAGTCAGCAAAAGAGGCTGGGTCTCACTTCTACAAGCTGACGCAATCAGAAAGGTCTCCTTGATCTCCACCTTTTATGCAGAAGCAATACTTCCTGGAGCTATTGTGGGTGTGTGGGTGTGTGGGTGGGTGTGTGTGTGCATTGCCCAGGCTAGTCTGTCATTCCAGGTCTTAAGTGATCCTCCTGCTGTTGCGACTGCAGGTGAAAGATCCCCACCTGACATCAGTACAGCCATCTCTTAAGAGTGAAATATTTTAAGTTGGCCTCTGCTTAGCCCCTAGACGTTAGACCAGAAAGTACAGAAAGCATGTTTCCACCCACTTCCCAGGAAGTCAGCCGACCACAAAAACAGAGGGTATAGATTGTCCTGTTCTCAGAACTGCAGGGCGGGAAACATCTGCCAAGTCAGACACCTTTAGTGCTAAAATAGCTGTGATCTTATTTTACCTCTCACTTGCACTGCCTATATAAACTGTGTGGTTCTGCTGTTCGGGGCTCTTCACTTCCCTCCTGCGTGAGGACCGTGTCGAGCCCCGGTGCACTGGTATCCCGAGTAAACCTCTTGCTTTTGCATCAAGATGTGAGTCCCGTGTGTTCGTGGGGTGGTGTGCATCCTCAGGATTGGAGTGAGGGTCTCCTCAATCTGAGGGTCTTTCACTGGTATGCACTAGCATGCCCAGCCAGAGGTATGTTTACTGACTGGAATTGTCCTGCTTGACTCCCTTTCCTCCCAGTTGTCATTCCTGCATTTCATTATCCCAGCTGGCTGATGCAAGGTTATTCACGAGGTCACTGTCTTGCCACAGGGAGGAAGGCCATTTGAGACCATGGGCCTACAACAAGTTGCTCTCAACACTGTGTAGCTTGCTTCATCAAACTTCATAACTCAACCTCAGGCCTCGAAAAGCTGGAAACAGTGCAGGCTAAGGACATATCTAGGAGGGGCATCAGCTAAGACAGGGGCTGTTTATGAAAGAAGGCCTGAGACAAGGCAGTAGCATCCACATCAGCTATGCTCAATGCCTCGAAAAGTAGATGCAGGTCAGGCGGGCCCAGGGTCCAACTCCTTCAGTTTTCTCTGGAGGCCTCGGAGCTGACTTCGACCCCAGTTGATGCGAGTCTGGAGGCTGGCTATATCTGCAGCCAGCTGTAGGCCTGTCGAGAGAAGAGGAATGTCATCATGGCAGGATACACGGACCCCTCATAGACTACAGGGATGTTAGACCTCCCTAGCCTGTACGATAGTACTAAAATGGTCCACATATGCTATCACTTGAACCACACCTTCACCTCACCTGTGCTAAACCATCATCTCCTCGAAAACAAAAACCCACCCTTGATTCACTGTACTTGGCAGGAATAAGCGAGCACCTCACAGATCACGCAAACCTCTTTGCCCTTCCAGCATCAAACTCCATCACTGTTCCAAGTTGATGTCCCTCCACCCTTTTCCTGCACCTGAGCATGAATCACCCTCCTCCGTCCATCCACCTGTAGGTGGCACCCACCTCTGTTCTCCATTCCTCTACCTTATCCAGTAGGCCAGGCAGGCCTGTCTTTACTCTCTACCAGGCAGCATGGCTGATGACTCTCTCTAGCCTTCCAGGGAATGTTTTCTCAAAAATCTTGCTGTGTAGGACACCCTACTCTGGGGCCCTATTCCTTGGGACTCCTTGACCCTCAACTCATCTCCACCTCAATTTTTATGTGCACCAGTGTCAACAACTCAGGAAATTAAACATCTCCAAATCTAGTCAGTCCAGGCCTCCGACAGTCCAGACATGTGTCCCCATCCACAGTCACCTCTCACCTTTTCCCTGGCTGCTGCCTATTGCCTGCCCACAGGTCAAATAGCTGTCTTCTGCTCCTGCATCTATCAGCAGACAGTGGGGCTTCCACTTGTGCAAATTCCCACTACTCACCCCACTCCTAGTGCCTCTACCTACATCCCAAGCTGGCTGATGCTGGCACCCACTTCCTCTTACTGCTCTCTCTCTGTCCTCACTCTACACCCACAGAACTCGTTACTCTGTTGGTCCTGCTGATTCACTCTGCTGACTCTGGGTCTGCACGTGGCTCTAGAGGTCCTTATGGAAACCTCACTAGGGTCTGGCTCCCTGGACCCAGCTCCTGGTACTCCAGCTCTCTGAACTCCTCAGCTTTTCCTCCAGCCCAAATACCTCAGGGCTTTTGCCCGAGTAGCTAGACCAACTTAGGGTTTAGTTGGTCTCCTTAGCTACAGCACAGTTTGCTGGGATCACTTACAAAGCTCTTCCTTTGTCTCCTGAGAGGCCTGTTCTGTCCCATCTTCATAATACAGTCCCGGTCCACTCCCCTCCCTCCCATGTTACTTTTTCATGACTTTTGGAGCCTGAAACTACAATAAAGGACCATGTGCCTATCTATTATACATTGTCTCTCTTCCTATACAGAATAAATTCCCATTTTATCCTGGCTGCTAGTATATCCGTTAGCAGTCAACAAACATGAACCTAGAAGGCTAAAAACAGCCAGTGAATGCTTGGGGCGGGGTGGGGTGGAGGGGTGGACCTCAGCAGATATTCAACACAGTTTTGCTATCTTGAAGACTTGCAAAGTCTTCACGTGATGTTAGTATTCAAATGTTCCCTGTAGAAAAGGGTTAGAATTCAGTACATGGCTATAAAGCCAACAGGGTCCACTCACCATCCCGGAAGCTGGCTTGGGCCTGCCGCAGACTATGAGGAACCAAGATTCCAAACCAGTTCAAGGGATCTTGAGGAACTACAGAGGATCCTGACTCTTTGGTCTTGGTAGGGCCCTTGCGCCTGCGCAGAGCTGGAGAAAGAAAGGTTAATGGCCATCCAGTCCTCATGACCACAATGAGCTTAATCCAAGTTCATGATTCTGGGAAACAATGAAGTTGGATGTTTCCCCAACCTTTTTGTGTGTCTGGAAATAGTAACACTGTTCCCTTTGTAGTCCAGTTGACTCTTGGTCTACTCCGACTTCCAGGACAGACAATTCTGTCTGCCTGTAACAAGATCACAGACTGACTTTGCCCATTTTACCTAAATGTGATGAAAGACCCTGAAATGTCCCCAATCTGTTTCAGGAATGATGCACTGGATTTAGAAGTTTATTTCCAAGGAACACCTAGATATAGGGATATGCATTTTCTGTTCAGCTGAGCTCCTTTGACTGCAAAATGGACCCCACTATAAAACAGCCTACCTATAACTTCTTGTTTAAGGATTAAAGTACCAAAACAAACTCCATTTTGTTTTTCAGACTCCATTTTAAGCTAACTTGACCTCAGAGTGACTTGGTCTCCAACCTTGAGTTCTGAAAAAACAAACAAACAAAACCAACCAAACAAACAAACAAAACCAAAAAGAAAACCCAAGATATTCTTGGCAGTTGCAAAACGGACATAACAGCTGTGGCCAGTCGGTAATGACAGGGCGGGCTAAGAAAATAGGAATCGTTCCCAGGTCAAGATGCTCCTTCTAGAACGTGTAATCCCTTCTTGTGGTTTGACCGGATGCTGTGAACCAATCAGCTTAAACACCAACATCCCTTAACCCTCTTACCTAATCATGTAACATCAAGGCTTGGAATAAACCCCATTCCCTTAGACCTCCTCGGGTCGCTCTCCTATCCTGTTACTTTGAACCCTACACTAGCAAAGTATAAAGAAAAAAACGTCTTCCTTAGACATTCAACTCTCCAGCTCAGGCGCTCTCCATTAATGAAGTAACTTCCTTAAATGTTCAATGAGTTTTGCCTTTAGCATAGATTAAGCGCTGACAGGAGGAAAGGAAACTCACATGCTTCGCTAGGCCCCACTTCCTCGGGGATCTGGGCGTTAGCTTTGATCACTCTGAAGGTCTGGGGTCCATCCTGGGCCTCGCTGAAAGAGAAGGGAAGATGAACTCTGGCCGCGCAGGCCTAGGTCCTGCCCGCCCACTCTATATGGGGGTGAGGTGGTGGGAGGGGAAACGAGGGCGGGGGGGGAGTGTGAGGGGGGAACCTCACCTGGCGCGCACGCAGACCTGAGGCTCCATACGCGAGGCATACTGCAGGGGCCCTACCGACTTGGCTCCCATGGCATAGCGAGCCTTGGCAAGTGAAAGCCAACCCTGGGGAGACAGGAGGACTTGAGACTGTTTCGCTCCCTGTGCTCGCTTTTCTATCCCTCCCTCCATTCCCCATGGCCCACCTCCTCCACCCGGGCGTTCAGTGCGGCCCTCTTCGCCTCCAGTTCCTCCAGGTCACTAAGCAGCTGTAGGCACTTTGAGTCCAATTCCTCTCGCAGGGCCTGGACCTCCATGGTCCAGGTAGTCTTGGGACGCGGAGGGGCAGAGCCACTTCCTTCCGAGCCCTCTAATCACTGTGAGCCCATGTGCATGACAGCCAATCAACGCTCGAGATCCGCCCTTAGGAGGCGTTCCTAATCGTGGCCCGGAAGTCAAAGGTTTCAACTTCCGGGTGACCCGTGTCAACGGCCTGCATGAGGGTTAGCTTCTGGAGCGGAACACTTCTCGAATCAGATGGCTATGAAAAGTCGAGTCCAGGAAGCCATCCACGCAGTTCCCACTCTTACTTTTTCTTAGCCTACTGCCTGACTGGCTCAAGCGTTGGTGAAGCCACGGACGGACTTATTTATCAGGGCGGCCTTAGACCACATGACATCCCAAATTCGGGTAATTGATTGGTTGTCCGTCTGACCAATCACCTTGCGACGCCATTCGCCATTTTAAGATGGGGCAAGCTGCACGGCAGTGGAACTGAGTGAAGCCCCTACAGGCCTTCCTAGTTGAGGGCGGAAGTGTCGTTGCGAGGTTCCGTCTGCGACCGAAGAGTCCGGACTCGTGAGAGAGCGACGCTCATCATGGTAGGATGGTTTGAGTTCGTGTTCTGGTTTAGGGGGAAAGAAGTGGGGTACGGGAGGGCTGAGTTGTGGTCCTCGGTGCTCCGGAGTGGATGGTGACCCTATGTATTCTCTAGCTTCGTCGGGAGGCTCGCCTACGCCGCGAGTACTTGTACCGTAAGGCCCGGGAGGAGGCGCAGCGATCCGTTCAGGAGAAGAAGGAGCGAGTCAAGCGTGCTCTAGAAGGTAAGGCCTCCCTGTGCTCTTGGGTTTACAAGTCCTTGCTAGAGCATGCTGCACAGAAGTGTAAACGCGTTTGAACTTCTTGTATTTGTATTAGTGCGGCTGAGCGTCTTTCCTTTCTTTGCCTGTTAGTTAGGACTTCTCACTGGTTTCTGAATGGACCCACCACGTGATGGCATGGCCGTTTGTGCTGCAGTCGCCCATGTTTACAGATTGATTGCTAGTTACAGAATATCAAGTTTTTCTTTAGTTTTAAGACATTTGCCTCAGTGGGCTCTTGGCGGCGCACGGCTTCAATCCCAGACCTCCGGAAGCAGAGACAGGCCAACCTCTGTGAATTCCAAGACAGCCAGAGCTAAAACAGAATCCCTGTCTCGAAAAACTAAAAAGCAAAACAAGCAACAAGCAAGAAACCTCTCATCTTATTGATTCCCATATCTAGGGATGGGTCTACAAGAATCCTTGATATTTGTTCTTGCTGTCTTCTTTCAAAACAGAAAAATCTGTTGATTGTTATAATTGTCTTGCATTTTAAAATTCTTATTCCATTTAAAATTTGCCATTTGTTTTGCAAGTTAACTTAAAACTTTGCCTTTCATTAATCCACATTTTCATTTGCCCTATTAAATAAAGGCCCTATATGACAGAGCTTAAGTGGAAATGTTCTATTTATCCCTATTTTGGCTTTGAATCCAAGGAGCTTTGGGTCTCCCGTCTGGTAGTACATCGTCCCTGGTACTGGTGACCAAATTCTGTTCCTATCTTTTAGTAATATAGAGTATATGTGTGTCATGTAAAGTTTGTTTGAGTAAAACTTAATGTTAGGGCTAGAATTGTACCTCAGCTTGAGTGCTTGCCTAGCACGAAGGAGGTTCTGGATTCTGTCCCCAGCCTAACTAAACTGGGCCTAGGGGCCTATGCCTATAGTGGAACACTGGTAAGGTGGAGGTTAGAGGTTCAAGGATTGCTTTGGCTGTATGAGTTCCAGATCAGCCTGGGCTGATACAGAAGATGTTAAGCGTCTGTGACTCATCATCATAATTTAAAAGTGGAAAAGAAGAGTGGAGATGACTGGAAAAAATTTCTCAAGGGTTAAGAGCACTTACTGTTCTTTGAGAGGATCCAAATTCATTCTCACTACCCATGTAGAGTGACTCACAACTGTCTGTAATCCCAGCTCCAAGGGATCCAGTGTCCTCTGGCCTTAGCAGCTCCTGACACATGTGCGTGTGAACTCAGTCAGACACACACATATACAGAAAGATGATGAGTATATTAACATTTATAACTATCACTATGTCCAATGCTACATTAAAAGCAACTGTTTTAAGCTATTATTTGTGTTTACATTATGCCTACTTATATCTCTAAGTTATGATGTTTGAGTTACAGGCCTAAGGATGTATATTAGAGTATGTGTTTGGCTGCTGTGCCTGTTGGGTTTGGGGGCTCAGTATCGTTTCTAAGATGCAGAAGGTATGGTCGGACTTAAATTCTTGTAAGTATCCTGTGACAGATAAGAGCTTTTCTTCAGTTGGTAGCTAGAAGGAGTGCGGCTGCTCTGACTCTTCCCTCCTTCGCTCACACGCTAGAGAAGCAGATCTGGGCCTCAGCCCTGGCTGTCCCACTGTAGTCCACAGAAAGAATCTCTGGCCCACAGCCAGCTGCGGCCATGCACCTTGAGGTATTCTGTACATCCAGATAGCAGTGTTCTCTTTTTTTATATTGTTGTTAATTGTTCTTTGAGGCAGGGTCTCGCTATGTAGAGTTGTGTGGCCTTACTATGCGGACTAGACTGTCCTAAAACTAAGAGATCCCCTGACTTTGCCTCCCAAGTGCTGGGACCAAAGGCGTGCTGAGGACCTTAGTATGCAATGTGAAGACCTGGAAGTCACGGTCTCCCTTCCTACTTAAGCAGTTTCTTTCTTTTTAAGTATGACTACTCCGATCGCATGTTCACCTGAATGCCAGAAGAAGGTATCAGATCCCTTTATAAATCAGGGTCTTAACCTGCAAGCAAACTGCCCACCAGTACATTATCAAAGTTTCTTTAAATTTTTGTCTGGTTATAAAAATATTGATGATGATATGAAGAAGTATTTAGAAAGTGAGCTCCCCAGTGACGTTATAGTTGACAATTCGATGAAAAGAAGTTGGTAGCTAGGTGTGGTGGCATACCCGTTATCGACACACTCAGAAGCCAAAGCCACAGGCATCTCAAGACCATGTCTCAATGAAATAACTAAAGTAGTTGGTTTGTTCCTTCTGTATTTCTGTACTGACTCTTTTGAGAATGTTAAGGAAGAACATTCCAGGGGCTTTCCTATTAAGTTTGTATACCCTAGTGAACCACACAGTATTGTATACATTGGTGAGCCTGCTTGTGTCTCATTCTGCCCCTGTCTCTTCCTTGCAGAAAACCAGCTGATTCCCACCGAGTTACGCCGGGAGGCTCTCGCATTACAGGGGTCCTTGGAGTTTGATGATGCTGGTGGTGAAGGTAAACTGCTCTGCAGCTTTCTTCCACACTGAACCAACTTCTGTGCCCACTGGGCTCCATGTCCTCCTTGGCCACACTGGGCCGTTTCCCACCTGATAGAAGTGTCCAGGTGAGCAGTCTCTGTCCCTGTCCCCAGGTTCCCTCCTGTCTGCCTGGGTGGCATCTCCCTGAACAGGTGATTTCAGTTCCATTTATACAGTGAGCACAGTAGCTTTTATCTATGCTCACTCTTCCTCACCGGAGTGTCTGCTGGAGCAGAAGTATTCTTAGCACCGGTACCCAAATGGATTATTCCCTGCATTAGTCAATAAGCAGGAGAAAAATCATGGATGCTATAGATAGTGGTGAGGGAGGGAGTCTCTTACCGCTGGTTTTAGCTGTTCAGACTTTTGCCACCATAGACTGCTCCATTGCTCACTTGTGTTTGGTCACTGGTGGGCTGGCAGCTGCTCTCCTGGCCACGAGAGGCACATTTCAGTGAGGTTCTCTTGAGCAGAGTCAGCCAGCATTTGTATTGCCTCTTGTTCTCCTGACAGGTGTAACCAGCCATGTGGATGACGAGTATCGATGGGCTGGGGTTGAGGACCCTAAGGTCATGATCACTACCTCCCGAGACCCCAGTTCTCGCCTGAAAATGTTTGCAAAGGTACTGGGGACAGGGAGTAGGGAATGCCCAGGCCTGGTGGCCCCAATTCTAATTTGGCATTGGTCCATGAGCAGGAACTGAAGCTGGTGTTCCCAGGTGCCCAGCGCATGAACCGAGGTCGGCATGAGGTTGGAGCGCTGGTTCGAGCTTGCAAAGCGAATGGGGTCACCGACCTGTTGGTTGTCCATGAGCACCGAGGCACACCTGGTAAGGCCTGCTGGGGGGCAAGGGACCGTGGGCTGTTGTCATGGCAGAGTGTCTGACAGCCTCTCCCCTACAGTGGGACTCATTGTCAGCCATCTGCCCTTCGGTCCTACTGCCTACTTCACACTGTGTAACGTGGTCATGCGGCACGACATCCCTGACCTGGGCACCATGTCAGAGGCTAAGCCCCACCTCATCACTCATGGCTTTTCCTCTCGACTGGGCAAGCGGGTGAGTATCGGCACCCTGTGGGGAGGGCCGAGGCTCAGGCCAGCCCTGTGACTCTGTCCTTGTGTCTCCAGGTGTCTGACATCCTTCGCTACCTATTCCCTGTGCCAAAAGACGACAGCCATCGGGTTATCACCTTTGCCAACCAGGATGACTACATCTCATTCCGGTGGGTCCATGAGCTGAGTGTGGGCCCATGGCCTTTGTAGCCCATGGGCTGACCCACATACCTACCTCTGCCTCCTTTCTCCCCAGGCACCATGTCTTCAAGAAGACAGACCATCGAAATGTGGAGCTGACTGAGGTCGGGCCTCGATTTGAGCTCAAGTGTGAGTTTGGGGCTTTAGTTTATGGCTGAGGGACGGTTGGTGGGACTTGGCTGTTCGTGGGATGACATCTCTCTCTTCACCCTAGTGTACATGATTCGCCTGGGCACACTGGAGCAGGAGGCTACCACAGATGTAGAGTGGCGCTGGCATCCGTATACCAACACAGCCCGCAAGAGGGTATTTCTGAGTGCTGAGTGAGCTGAGCCGCCAGCCAGTTGGGACTGACTTGTCACGGACAGATTGACAGGAAGGATCTAAGTCAAGTCTCTGTCCTCATCCTACCAGCTGCCTCTAACTGGTTACAGTGGGTCTACTGTCCAGACAGACCTGAAAGATGAAGCCCACAAAGCGTCTGTGGGGTGAGGATCTAATGCCTCCGGACTATGAATTCACCCTCAGGCTGGGGCAGGGGTACAGATCTGCACTGGAAAATGAATGGTTACCTTCTTGGGAGTTAGGCCCTGTGAGCACTTTTTCCTGTGCTTTAGGGTCAGTCTTTGTCACCAGCAACAAACCATTCAAGAGCCGGCCTAACTTGTCGCTTCAACTCTGCCAAGCAGGTGCACCCTCCTCTAACTGCGAGCTTCTCCACTCAGCCTCTTTGCTCGCCAAGATAACGACTCTGAAACTTGATGTTTCATGAATAAATTCCTAGGCCAATAGCTAGTGCCTGTTCCCTGCCTCGCTCATAACTCGGTTACCTGTTTTACTTTATGAGTGCCATATGGCTGGTTACCGTCTCTGTTTTATGCAACCATCTCCTGTGCCTCAGACTTTTCCAGAATGGGATGTCCTGCCTCCTATTTCTTAGCTCATTGGCCATAAGCTTTTTTATTGACAGGTGATATTTCCATACAGAACACAAGAGATTCTCTCTGCACCCTCCCTCTTTCACATGAGACAGAGTGACACCCACAACCTGCCTACCATACCTCTAACTCTTGTAGCTGTATGGCCTATCAACAGCACAGAGGGAGAGCTAGTGCTGCCCAGGGAGTTGCCTCAAGAGTCTGTGCTACAGCCTCTCTCAACCTACTGCCCTCTCTGTACCCAAATCCCTGTACTTCCCCAAGGGCCCTGGGTTTATATGAAATGGTTGTCAAGACCCTGCAAATGCTCTAGAGCTGGCAGAGAATGCTGGTGATGAGACCCATCACAGTTAGGAGGAGGCCTCTGAGGAAGCATGTCAAACAGGATAAGGGAGACGTCTGCATGCTATTATGAAAACTGAACAACAGAGAGAAAAGAAGCCGTCTGGATGACATGCAAGGGCCTTGAGGTCCAGTAAGAAGTGAAAGGGAGCCATAGGACCCACTTAGGCCAGTGCTCTGCAATGGTGGGATCACAACTCCAGCTCATGAATCCAGTTGTCCAAACAAGGCCTCTGGGACTCTCCCATAGCTTTGTGGTGTGTGCGGGTGGGCATGCATTGAAATTTCAAAATACAAGTAAGATCATGTGATCTCCTGTGTTTGTTTCGAGACATAGTTTCTCTGGATAGCCCTGGTTGTCCTGGAACTCACTCTAGCCCAGGCTGGCCCTGAACTAAGAGATCCGCCTGCCCCTGCCTTGTGAGTGCTCAGATTAAAGGCATGCACCTCTATAGCCCAGTTCTGTTCATTTCTTATGGCTACCATAAGGAATTACTGTGGAGCAGATAGTTTAACAGAAATTAGTTCTAGAGGCCAAGACTTGTTGGTCCTCTGCCATGACAACAGCCCAAGCTCCCTCGCCCTCCAGCAGGTGCAAGGTCAGGGCATTTCCTCCCTCCTAAGGCTGAGTGTGTTGGGGATGGGGATCTGTTTGCTTCTTGGCCTCCGATTGTTGCAGCAAATGGCTACCATAGCACTTCAGTGTCAGGGTGGGGTGGGGCCTTCATCTTCAGTGCTGCCTCTGTCCACCAAGTCTCTTGAACATTTCTCTCAGAAGAACCTTTGTTATATGTGCTTACTGCCCACGGCCTGGGTCCATCTCATTTACAATGCTGAACTCAATCGTATCTGCAGAGGCCCTTTCAAATACACCATTATTTACAGACTTTAAGAATTAGGAATTTTTTTTGTAATGTGCAAGAGAATTTTGCCTGTGTATATGTCTGCATACCACGTGAATGCCTGTTGCTGGATGAGGCCAGAAGCAGGTATAGAATCCCCTGGGTCTGGAGTTAGAGACAGTTGGGAGCCATCACATGAACCCTTGGAATTGAACTTCCATCTTCTGCAGGAGCATCTAGTGTTCTTAACCCCTGAGCCAGCTTTTGTAAATTAATTTGTTGTTTCTTGCAGCTTCCTACACACTCTGTATCCTGCATGTTTACTGTTTTAATTATGCTATGACAGAAAGGCTTCTGGTCTGGCCCCTGTGGAGTTTGGCCTCTTGGAGCTCTTTGGACACCTCTTCATCTAAAGTTGGGAAATTTGAAAATATCTCCTCTTTGAGTTCATTGGGCATGAAATTCCTCTCCTTGTATGCCCATAATTTTGGCCTTTTCATAATGTCCCAGAGATCTTGTGAAAGACCCAAAGGGTTTTCGCCATCCTCACACCTTGATTGTCTCAGGTCAAGATTAGGCCAAGTACTAGCTTCCCACCTCTGGTCAGGGGTAGGCCAAGTTTCATTCTCCACCCACAGTTCTCAGGAGGAGCAGGGACATTGTTTAAAAATCGCAGAATGTACTGATAGTTGTTGTAGTAAAATTATAAAAAAAAAAAAAATGCAATTTTTTTACCCACTCTAGATCCGGCACCACAGTGCCCCAAGATATCTGCTAGATATCTTAATCTCAGTGCAAAGCCTCTCACCCGCTTTGCACCATCCCGTATCACACTGCCAAAGGCCTCTCTCTGAGCCTGGCAACAATCTCTACCTATCTAGTTCCCAAGGCAGATTTCCATGCCAGAAACACACATCCTAACTCCGTGTCGGCATCGTCCAGCTCCCCCACACTCCCTTACACTTAAATCTACACATGAAAGAACACACAACACAATAACCTTTGATCCAATTGATAAAATATAGTTGCCCACCTAAACATACAAAGCCTTGTACACATCCATCCCTTAAGAACAGTCATGACAACCTGTAAAGGTACAGGGTGGAATCTTAAGTCAGCCTCCATGTTGTCTCGAGGCTACTCTCCATCTCCTCCCCTCACCTCCTCTTCCCTTAAACTTCTCCTGACCATCCTTCTCGTCCTTCTTCCAAAGACAGGCCTCTTTCTATCCAGTACAGGCCCTCACCTTTATTTTACAAATTAAATGGGGAGAAGGTTCTGGTGAAGTCACCTGAGTCCTGAGTAAATGAGTAAGCAGCTGTCCTTGGGGCGGTGGAATTAGCATCAAAATACAGATAACTTCAGGGCAAAACACAACATTTCCCCATTTCGTCCAGTTAAAAGGCCTTTTCCCTTATATATAAATTGAGCATAATTATTACCATTCTACAATCTATAAAACATAAAATACACTCAACACCCAGTCCATCAATTTTGTCCATTAGCTAAAGCACCTTGTCATCTATCCTAAAAGACTATAATTCTATAACTGACTTACATCTTGTTTTTAGATTGTATGCCACCTGAAAAACCACCCTTTCAAATGTATTATCTTTCTCAATGCTAAACAGCTTGGGTTGTCTATGAGACTACCAGTATTCAACCATGTCAGAAGTCTGAGAATGACCAAATATCTATATACACAGGAAGCCTAACACAGCTTCCAGAACTGAAAGGTAGAAGAGACAAATCTCCACAAGCACAGTCCTCTGTTAGCAACATGTGAGCCTAAGTCTTAAGCCTTCTGGCCCAAAATCAACTGACAGACTCTTAAAATGCACATTTTTGAAGGGCTGATCGCCCTGTCTTGGCAGGGCTTATCAGTCAACTATTCTGCATAATTTGTCCTTTTCTGGTTAGTAATAGTCTGCAGATGAAACAGGCAGTTTTGTCCAGTGGCTGCCTAGCCACAAAGTATTGCCTCACCTGGAGGTAGAGATGTTCAACTTCTTCATTAAATCCATGAAAGGGGAACTGTTAGGAGCAGATATGGAACTTTAAATCTCAAATTTTGTGGATTTCTGATGTTTTTGAAAAACACCTATCCATATAAGGTAATCTGGACTGTTGTCTTTATATCTTAAATATTATCTTGAGAGTACTCTCACAAACTCAGAGTCATGAATTTGCTATTTGGCCCTTAATTCACATGTGTAATCAACTCAGAAGTTTGTAATGACATCATTAGAAGGGCTGGCTCTAAACCTTGTACTTTTAAACCTTTTTGACAAATAAATTCTATACCAAAGCAAAGATATGATCCCAGCCTAGCTACCAAATGAGATTATGACTGCATAACTCAATCTACCTAATTCCTCCCTGTTAAATTACAACCATTTCTAAATTCCTCATAAAAACAAGCTTAGAATAACCACTTTTAGCCCCCCAAAAGTCCAGGGACTTGGGGCAACAACTCCTCTATAACTTCTTCAAGCTGTACATGGGCGTTGAGATATATGTCTATATAGATATATATATATAGATAGATAGATAGATACACACACACACACACACACACACACACACACACACACACACACACACACACACACACATATATTTGGGGGTAGGGAGTAGGAAGAATGAAGCAAATGCTGTAGCAGGATGGGTCCTGACTGGACCCAGCTGAAAGTCCTTGAGACCAGGAATCCAAGTAGGCACACTCTGCAAAATACAACTCTCAGGACAAAAGTTTAGAATAGATATATCCTTTTGTTTGATTCTCCTGAATCTAGTTTTTCAGGCAGTCTATCTCTCTCAAATCTGATCAGTATGACTCTGTGAGGTTTCCAGAGCCTAATCACACTTTTTAAAAACACAAAGACAAAATCTTTCTCCCAAAATACTGTGTTCCTTAGTCTGTAACCAGAAAAGCTTGTATCTTGCACTCTCTCCCAGAGTAATAATATAACCATAAAACTCAAAGTCACAGGGTTGGGGATTTAGCTCAGTGGTAGAGTGTTTGCCTAGCAAGCGCAAGGCCCTGGGTTTGGTCCCCAGCTCCGAAAAAAAGAAAAGAAAAAAAAAAAAACTCAAAGTCACACCCATTATGAAGATAAAACAATTTTTAAAAAGGAAGTAAGCTAAACAATGAGCCTGATAGGCTTTTGTACTTTGTACTATCAGGAAATTAACCCAAAATTCCCCGTGGAGCCCAGGTTAAGAGAATCTGAGCTGCATGTTGTGGTAAATATCAAAAAGTAACCACAAACCCTCACTAACTGGCATTAACGAGCCATATGGCCTTTAGCGGGGTAATTCATAAAACAAACTAAACACCTTCTATCAACTCTAATATCAATAAGCAACTTATGAAATCAGGACTTTAGCCCAAAATATATCCCTCTGTTAGGCTCTCTACCCAGAGCCACAGATTTTTATTTAACCTTAATAACGTGTAAATATCACAATACTCTACTTGGAGTCAGTGACTAATTTTTTCCTAAGTTCCAAACTGTGGATGAAAATCCCCACGTGATTCGGGTAATCCCTGTACTCTCTTCTTTTTAAAAGCAAACTTAATCACCTTCTAATAATACCTGTCATTAAGAAGTAACTTGTCAGGGCTGGAGAGATGACTCAGAGGTTAAGAGCACTGTCTGCTCTTCCAGAGGTCCTGAGTTCAATTCCCAGCAACCACATGGTGGCTCACAACCATACAGCAGAAAGCTGTATGATGTATGCATAATAAATACATATTAAGAAAAGATTAATTTATTTAAAAAGAAAAAAGAAGAAGAAGTAGCTTGTCTAACTAGGATTTCAAACCAAAATTCCCATGGAGCCCATGTTAGAAGGAATATGAGTATCTTGAAAGACTTTGTAAACAACTTTCTTTAAAAAGCAGCTTTTAATCTCCAACTCTCTGATCTGCCACTACTTCTCACACAGCAGGTGACCTACAGCCTGCCAGCCCAGGCTGCTTCTGTGTTTCTTTGTTTAAAGTTCCTGCGCTTGAGACATCATGTGACCCAACATGGCGCTGGCCTCCTCTTACTTAGAAAATAAAACTTTCTCTCAACCCTTAGGATTTCTAGTGGATTCTTGCCCAGCACATTAGTTTGCCATCTGTTGTCACCTGACCCTCTGGTCCCAGATAGAGGTCGAATGCATAGATTCAAAGGTCAATATGCTTAGCCAATAAGTTTAAACTATAACCTGTACCCCTAAAAAGTGTAAAAACTGCTTGTTTTTACAAGCATTTTACAAGCATTGCCATTCGGGGTCACCTTTGAGTCACTCGCCACGAAGGGCTGATTGAGAGTGGACTCGGGTGCACCAGAAAAAGAAACCTTGCGTTTGCATCAAACTCCGTTCTCCTGTCTCACTTGGGGTGGGGGTCTCCCGGTAGTTAAGACTCATGTGGAGCTTTACACTTGCATGTTTTATTCCCACGCTCTTACATTTATCATTGGCCTTGACTGAGTGATGCAGTTCTGCCTTGTTCTAAAGCCCTGACCTCCCCTCCTGTACACGATCCTCTATTCTGAGGCTTCTTCCCACCCAGCTGCTACCTGGCCTGCACTTCTCACTTTCCACCTTCATCTCAGTTCAGCTTTTCCTCCGCATTTGTCTTTATCAAACAGTTTCCCATCCTGAATGGACTTTCTTATTCTTTCCAGCTGTTTGTGTTCTCTTGGAGTAGATCCATGTCCTCTCTGAGTTGACGGATCACTATATTATTCTTTTTATTTTAAAGATGTGTTCATTTTATGTATGTGAATACGC
Source organism: Rattus rattus (assembly GCF_011064425.1). Classification (NCBI taxonomy): domain Eukaryota; kingdom Metazoa; phylum Chordata; class Mammalia; order Rodentia; family Muridae; genus Rattus; species Rattus rattus. Next base: position 110,680,250 of record NC_046157.1, read on the forward strand.
TCTGGCTGTCTTCAGACACACCAGAAGAGAGCATCTCATTACAGATGGTTGTGAGCCACATGTTGTGGCTGGGAATCGAACTCAGGACCTCTGGAAGAACAGTCATCTTTCTGCTAGGATGGGTACGCCTTCAGCCATGATTCTTCAGTTCCTTCCAACTGTAACTAAGACCTGAGCCCCTTGCAAACGCTAATCTACTTTTGGTCTCCTCAGGCCTGCCTGTCTTGCTTCACATGAGTAAAATCATGAGATATGTTATCTTTTGTGAATTGCTGCTTCAGCCGAGCATAATGTTTCCAAAACTTATATTGTAGGGCATGTCCAGACTTCATTTCTTATTGCCCAGTAATCCGCTGTAGGTATAAGACCATGTTTGTCAGTTTATGAAAATTTTTGCTTTTCAGTTATGCACATACAGTCGAATTCTTGCTGCCATTGGCCAGTAACCAACCAGACTGGTTTTACCTAGACAAACTTAGATTTCTGCTCCAGTTTGCTTTCGGTTGCCGTGACAAGCACCATGACATGGCGAGCAGGGAAGAGAGCGTATTGGGAGAAATAACAGTGGGAAAGTTCATGTTACATACTTTCTTTTTTTCCCCAAAGATTTACTTATTTAATGAATATGAGTACACTGTAGCTGTCTTCAGACACACCAGAAAAGGGCATCAGATCTCATTCCAGAAGGTTGTGAGCCACCATGTGGTTGCTGGGAATTAAACTCAGGACCTTTGGAAGAGCAGTCAGTGCTCTTAACCGCTGAGCCGTCTCTCCAGCCCCCTATTATATACTTTATTTCACAAGGAGGAAACCAGGGAACAGTTATGGTCACGTCGAAGCAAAACCCAGCAGTGTTGCTCAAGTTTTTGCAGCTCAATGTTTGACATCTGTCATTCGTTCACAATTTCCTGCCTGTGGCGGTTTGAAAGAAAATGGCTTCCATTGGCTCACATGTTTGACTCCCAGTTGGTGGACTGCTTAGGAAGTGTTAGATGGCGTGACCTTGTTGGAGGAGATGTATCACTCGATGGGCTTTGAGGTCTCACAAGCCCATGCCAAGCCCAGTCTTACCTTCTCTGGTTGCTGCTTGAGGATACAGAATCTCTCGGCTGCTGCTCCAGCACTCTGCCCATCTGCCTGCTACCAGACCCCATGCTATAATGGTAATAGACTCACTCCCTGAAACGGTAAGCAACCCCTGAATTAAACGCTTTCCCATAGAAACCACCTCTGTTCTGGTGTCTCTTCCCAGCAACAGCAATAACTAAGACACAGCCCTATGTCTCTGCCTGTGGTATCTGCAGCTTACACAGCTTGTCTAGTAAGTTCAGGCTGGCTTCTCTGTTGCAGCCCTTGGTCCATGATGCTACGTAGCCTCCAACATCCTGGGGTCTCCACAGCAAGTAAGAAGGCCGTCCACATGGACTCAGACCCTTTCCCATGGTGCCATGCGTCAGCTTCTCTCCACGACCCTCTCAATCCTCGCGATTCCATGGAAAGCGAGATTTCACCTTTACCAGTTCACTGGCCTTTCTGCAGAGAGACTGCCACCCTACCACAGTGCCAAGTCTCAGCTGCTCTTCATGACCACTTCAGGCCTGAAAACAGGATTCCATATGGGAGGCTTTTACACATTACCAAATCCAGCTACCCAGCTCGAAATGCAGCCTTGCCTCCGGCCCCGGCCACAGCTTCCTTATGCTGACACAGAGGAAAGAATTTCCAGTGATTCTAGCCTCTTACTAATTGCAGCTGCTATTTCAGCATCCGTTATCCCAGTAGAACAAACTTCCAGATTCTTAATTCTAATTTACCACACAAATGGAACTGAGAAAGTCACTCAACTGACCAGTCTCTATCACCTTACTTTCCAAGGTGCTACGGAACAGTTCATTAACACTCAAGGGCTTTTCCGGTCCAAGGATCCCAAATTCTCCATGGTTTTTCTGCAGAATCAACACTGTCAGGTCCATCACAGCAAAACCCCATTCCTACCAATTTCTGATCTAGTTCGTTTTCCAATACTAGTTTTCAAACATCACAACCAGAAGTTGCTTGGGGGATGTATCGGCTAGTTTTCTATCAGCTTGACACAAACCAGAGTCATTTGGTAATCGCAAACCTCCATTGATAAAATTCTCCCACCAGATTTTTTTTTTTTGACTGATGATTAATGTGGAAGAACCCAAACTCACTGTGGGCGGGACCACCATGGGCTGGTGGTCCTGAGGGCTATATGAAAGCAGGTTGAGCACCCCAGTAAGCAGCAAGTACTCCATGGTCTCTGGCCCAGTTCCCACCTTGAGTTCCTGGTGAGACTTCCTTTGATGACAGACTATGATTTTGGAAGTATATGTGAAATAAATCTTTTCCTCCCCAAGGTGCTTTTGGTCATGATGATCACAGCAGTAGGAACCATAACTAAAGAGAAGAAAGAGTTTATTTGGCTTTCCGGTCACAATTGGTCACTGAGAGAAGCCACCTAAGGAATTCAAGTCAGAACCTGGAGGCAGGAACTAAAGCAGAGAGCCCTCTGAGGAATGCTGCATTACTGCCTTGAGCACAGACAGCTTTCTTTGAGTAATATTTTTTCCAGACAAGCTTGCTTGTACAGACAGATCAGTGGTCCCAGAGAAATACAACCACCCCTTCCTTGCTGACTAAGGTTAATCTCAGACAACTGAAGACAGACCGTCTCCACCAAGTAAATTACCCCAGTGGAGAACCACCTCACCCTCCCCTCCCACTCAGTCTTCAGATGGACAGAGTTACTTATTACCCAAACTTAAGCCTGTGAGAAAAATCCCTTTAGTACGATTCCACCCTTTGGAGAAATAGACTCCCCTGGATCTGCAGCAGCTGGGTTTTCGTCCTTGGTTTAGACAGATCTCCAGCTACCAAAGTAGAGATGCCTCAGCACTGGTCAGCTCCCCTGCCTCCTGCTTATTACCATAGCTGGTCCCTTGATCTCTCCAAGCTGCCACTGCTGCTGGGTACTGAAGGGGTCTCCAATGACTGCTGCCTGCCACTGCCATCTACTGATGCTCCATGGGGGCCTTTCACGATCTCTTGGTGACATCCCTTATCTGCTCTGGAGGCTCCTGGCTTAGAATGACTGCTATGAGTCGTCTCAAGAGATTCAGCTTCTGCGATTCCCGTTTTCACACAGTACATGGGCTTTCTGTGTACCACCTCCCTGAGTCACCAGCAACCCGTCCCTGCCCCTCCACCAGCCATTCGCAATCCTACTGGTATTTATTCAGGGCCACCTTCTGCTTCTTTGGAAACCAATACTCCAAGTCCCTGCAGCCACTCATGACTTCATTGTCCTTCACCCTGCTCCAGAGGACACCAACTCCCCAACTGTGGTTAGCAACGTTCACTGACCTCCAGTGAACCCAGCAATGACTGTCCATCCTGCTGACCCCCTTAGAACATGCAGGTGTGAACAGTGACTCTCCAATAACTTATAATAGTTTAGATTTCCCCACTTTTGAAGGTCCGAAACAATTTATTTCTTCATATATATATATGTATCTATATATGTATCTATCTATCTATATCTATATCTATATCTATATCTGTATCTGTATCTATATCTATATCTATATCTATGTCTATATCTATATACACACACACACACCTAATGTATTTTGATGATATCCCTCTCATTCTCTAATCTCATTTCTCTTCTTTTTTTTTTTTTTTTTTTTTTTTTTTTTTTTTTTTTTTCGGAGCTGGGGACCCGAACCCAGGGCCTTTTTGCTAGGCAAGCGCTCTATCATGGAGCTAAATCCCAACCCCCTCATTTCTCTTCTTGCAGATGCCCCTTCTTCACAAACCCCTCTCCTACTTTCTTTTTTTCTTTTCTTTTCTTTTTTTTTTTTCTTTTTTTTTTTTTTTTTTTCGGAGCTGGGGACTGAACCCAGGGCCTTGCACTTCCTAGGCAAGCGCTGTACCACTGGGCTAAATCCCCAACCCCCCCTCTCCTACTTTCATGTCTTCTGTGTGTGTGTGTGTGTGCCCCACTGCATTTAATTGGGGTTGCCTGAGTAGAAATGGGTACAGGGGGGTCGCTTATTTGTGTGAGGGAAACCTAGCAGTAGATGCACCACTGAGAAATATGACTCCCTTCTCTAACTATTAAGTGCCTGTAGCTTCTCAGGGAGGCATGAGTCCTCCCATGCCCTACTCACTCACCACGGAACTTGGGCGGGCCCAATGCTATGAGCCCATGCATGCAACTGCTATGTCACATCCAGGAGGCAATGTTTAATGGCACACCTACCCCTCTGCAACATTCCCTGAGCTTTGGAGAGTGGACACAGATGTCCCCTTTAGGGCTGAACACTTAGCAACCACTCATCCTCAGTGCTTGAACCAGATTGATATTATTCCCAATGTTTAACCTAGGTCCAGCAAGCCACACATTTTAAAAATTGCCACAGGGGTTGGGGATTTGGCTCAGTGGTAGAGTGCTTGCCTAGGAAGCGCAAGGCCCTGGGTTCGGTCCCCAGCTCCGAAAAAAAGAATTAAAAAAAAAAAAAAATTGCCACAAAGTCCAAGGATTGGTGTCAACGAGGTTTCTAAAACTTTTTAAAATTTTATTTGGCTGGGAGGTGATGGCATTAGCCTTTAATACCAGCACCCCCAATGCAGAGGCAGGTGGATTTCTGTGACTTTGGAGCCAGCCTTCAGAGCTAGTTCCAGGACAGCCTTCTATACATAGAAACCCTGTCTCAGAAAAAAAAATATTTTTATGTATCTGAGTACTTTACTTTCCTGTACATCGGCACCATGTGCATGCCTGCTGCTTGTGGAGGCCAGAAGAGGGCATTGGGTCCCCCTGGAACTCAAGTTTCTGATGTTGCAAAGCTACCTACCATGTGAGTGCTGGGAATCAAAACCCAGTCATCTGGAAGAGCAGCCAGAGCTCTTAACTGATGAGCCATCACCCCAATCCTCCTAACGGTTTTTATTACATTTATTTAAGTGTTTACGAACAAGGCTGTTCATAAGAGGTCAGAGGACAACTGGGATTTTTTTTTTTTTTTTTTTTTTTTTTTTTTTTTTTTTTGCTTTCTACCTTGTGTGTCAGCGGATGGAGCGAATCTTGATAGGTGTGGCAGCAAGGCTTTTACCTGCTGAGCCATCTTACTGCCATCTTCCCCCTTTCAGTGAAAAGTTTTTTTGGATACAACCCCTACCCTCATACTATCTAGCTGTTATGTTGCCCTGGGCAGTGATGTAAGTAGGACGGAGATCTAGTGATGAAGGCCAAACCAGGTCTTGTCTGACTTTTAAAGCTGCTATCCATTTCTTCATTTAAACACTGATGACCACTTGACAGCCTTTTACCAATGACCCCACTGGTCTTCCAATGACTTAAAGAACGTTCAATCCTTTCTAGCCCTACCTTTCCACACAACCCCAAATGGATTTCCTTTGAGCCCTCCCTCAACAGAGAGTTGGTAATCCTAGAAATTCTTTAGTTCCCCTGAGGGTGGTGCTACCCAATCTGCTGAAGCCTGTGTTTTGGAAGCCCCCCTCCCCTTATTTTATTTTGTGTGTAGGGGGATACACCCTCACCATAGAACCTGTGTAGTTGTCAAAGGACAACTCTCTAGTGGATTTTCTCCTCTTTCTACTATGTGGGTCCTAGGTATCAAATTCAGGTCGTCATGCTTGGTAACAAGTGCATTTTTCCACTGAACCATTCCACCATCATTAAAACATCTTCCCTTCCTTCCTTCCTTCCTTCCTTCCTTCCCTTTCTTTCTTTCTTTCTTTCTTTCTTTCTTTCTTTCTTTCTTTCTTTCTTTCTTTCCTTCTTCCTTCCTTCCTCCCTCCCTCCCTCCCTTTCCTTCCTTCCCTTTCTTTCTTTCTTTCTTCCTTCCTTCCTTTCTTTCTTTCTTTCTTTCTTTCTTTCTTTCTTTCTTTCTTTCTTTTCTTGAGGCAGGGTTTCATATATCACAAGCTAACTTGGAATTCACAGTGTGAGCGAGGGTGACCTTCTGATTCTCTTGTCTCCACCTTCTGAATTCTGGGACAGACACTATAATACAGCTACGACCTTAGTGTAGCCTCTTCTCCAGTCTTTGGTCTCCAGGAGGACCCCAGGAGCTTGAGCATCAGATGTTCTGAAGGGGGCGCGGGGCGGGTGGAGGTGTCGTTGAGACCTATTTGCCTCATTCTCTTCCTCCCAGAGGGGTGTGGGTTAAGATCCTCAAGTTAGGACTGAATCCTGGTGTCCCCGCTTTTCCAGCAGGTCTCAGAAAGTGAAGGGACACCCCCTCTCCCCAGGAATAGGCCTTTTCCCAGAGCACAGTGGCAGGGTAGTATTTTCTTCGAAGCTTGCCTTTCACTCGACCTCCCTCATATTCCGCTGTCGCGGGGCTGTGGAATGTCGGAGAGGGCAGGCGGATCAGGAGTCCGGAGCAACCTTGGGAACCTGGCCTGCGAGATAGAGAGCGCGGCCATCCCCCTGGAAAGGCAAATGAGACCGAGCGCTCTGTGAGGACTTCACTAGTTGCACAGCAGCCGAAGTACTCGAGGCGTCAGCCGGGAATTGCTGGACCCGCGGCCACAGGAACAGACAGATCCGCTGCAGCAGCGGTCCGCGCCTGTAGGCGGGGCGCAAGGAGTGAACTCCTAGTGCCATTGGCCGAGGGGCGCGGTCTGCCCGCCATTACCGGTCTTCATTGGCTGCTAGGATGGAAGCCCCGCCCCGCAGCATCTAAACTCTCTGGGTCGGAGAGCTCCCTGCGGAGACCTCGCGAGCTGGTTGCGGTATGAGTCGCCAGTCGGACCTAGTGAGGAGCTTCTTGGAGCAGCAGGAGGCCCGGGACCACCGGGAGGGGGCAATCCTCGCCCGTGAGTTCAGCGTGAGTGACACTCCAGCCATCAAGCTTCTCAGCCAGGCGCTCCCCACGGCTGTCCAACTGTGCAATGTGAAAGCTCTGTCTTTTCCTCTCAGCTCCCGGGGCGTCTCCTGCCTCCAGCTCTCCGGTTTCCTCTCCCCGCACTTCTCTCACCCTGACTCTCTCCCAGCCTTTCGCACTCTGCCCGCAGGTGTCCAAAGGGTGAAGTCGGTCGCTGTCTGGGAGTAGCCAGACACTATAGGTGTCGTTGTCGAGCTCCCGGAGCAAACCTTATCCCAAGCGGGGCGGTGGCTTCCGCCGGGGAGGGAGGCAACACACCTGCGCAGGACTCCAGTCCCCCACTCCTGGGTCACCTTGCAATCCCTGGGAGGAAGTGGCTTGGGGCAGCAGAAAGAGGAACAAGGAAACTTGTCGCCTAGCCTTTGGGCTCCCAAGTTTCCAGGCTAAACTAGGGCTTTTCAGCGCTGTGGCCCTGGGAGCTCTGACCTCAGTTTCACCTGTTTTGAATTGTGATTGTTAAAAGCCAAGCCGGTCTGAAAATGAGGTGATTTGGGTAGATGCACCTAGCACGTATTGGACATTCACTGGCTAGACAGGTACGTTTAACGGGGCTTACAGAAGTTGGTAAACGTTACGTTACATCAGACCAATCAAGTTTGTAAGAGGGAATTCCACTCAGCCACGGCACACAACGTGTATTGAAGTATTTTAAATATAGTTGACGTGATCCAAATACGTAATACTCTGTTATCAAACTTAGAAATATAAACTATAAAGATATAGAAATAGATGTGACGTTAAATGATCATTTACAGCGTGGCATGATGGCATATGCCTGTAGTTCCAGCAGATGACAGCCTGAAACAGGAGGATAACAACGAGTTCAATTCCAACCTGAGTTAAATAATTCGTGACCACTCTGGAGATTGTCTCAAGAAAATGAAAAAGATAGTTTACACAAAGACCAATATGTAAACCAATAACAGTACAGCACTGTGGTGGTACATGTCTTTAATCCTAGCACTTAGGGCAGGGGCAGAAGATCTCTGTAAGTCCGAAGTCAGTCTGGTCTATACAGAGAACTCCAGGACATCCAGGGCTATGTAGGGAGACCCTGTCTCAAAAACAAAGAAACAAACAAATAAACAAACAAACAAAACCCAACTAACTAAACAAGCAAAACAAACGACACAAAATAGCAATAAGCCAACCACAATACCACAACAGATACAACAAACATTAATAAGTACCAAATTTATAGCAGGGTGAGGGTAGCACACAGATTTAATTTCAACACTTGTCGAAGCAGAGGCAGGTGAATCTCTGAGTTCAAGTCCAGCATGGTCTGCAGAGTGAGTTCCAGGACTTCCAGGGCTACACGGGTCTCAGGGGAAAAAGCAAAAAGAAAAGCAAAAAACAACAACAAAAACCAAAAACCAAAACCAAAAAGCAAACAAAAAAAATCAAACCAAATTTATTAAGTCCATAAGTAAATACACAACAGGCATATGGACAGATTAAATGTGAATCCAAATAGTTTGCACATGCAGAATGCTGTAACATAAGAAATTTATCAGCATAAAATATAAACATTGCAAGCAAGAAGCTGTGCCCACACATGCACGTGGTGTGTCTTTCGGGTTGAGGAGAGCAGTTCTGAGGGCTGCATGCAGAGTCTTGCATTCACTCACTCCAGAACTTTGACTTTCCTACTGCTGTGATTGAAACACCCACTGTAGGAAGAAGGTGTCTCTGGGGGCTGGAATAACCTGACCGACATAAGTAAACCACTTTGGAATGGTGGTCCAGACACAACGGCAATCATCGCAAATATGAACACCCAATAGGAGTGATACCTCTCGCTAGTTATTATAATGTACCAGCTATTAAGTACCTATAGCAATTTCTTACGTGTTATATATTATACCTCATATCTATTATACCTCATATCTATGGCATATCATGCTGCGTCTTGTATAAGTACTTATTTTAATTTTTAAAAAAAGTTCATTTTATGTATGTGAGTCCACTGTCACTGTCTTCAGACACATCAGAAGAGGTCATCGGATCCCATCATAGGTGGTTGGGAGCCACCATGTGGTTGCTGGGAATTGAACTCAGGACCTCTGGAAGAGCAGTCAGTGCTTTTAACCACTCAACCATTTCTCCAGCCCACTATTATGTTTTTACGACAGGGTTTCATGTAGTTCAGGCAGGTCTTGAATTCAATATGCAGCCAAGGATGACTTTGAACTTTGGTTTTTGTTTTTTATGTATGTGCGCACACTTATTTTTTTTGGGGGGGGGGACTGTGGACAACCGTGAGAGTTAATTTTACACTACTACCTTACCTTGTGGTGAAAGTCAGGTCATCAGGCTTAGTGGCAAGTACCTGCACCCACTCAGGCATCTCCCTGGCCCCAGTGTCCTTTGTTTGGGAGTGTGGGTCTTGTGTAGGCCACAGTACCTATGTACAGGTCAGAGGACAACTTTCTGGTGTGGCTTCTCGCTCCTTATGGTGTGGGATGTGCGGAATGAGTACAAAATCTTCAGGCCTGTGCAGAAAGTGCTTATCGTATGCACTGAACAATCTTTTGGGTGCAAAGAATGCATATGTTATTATGGCTATTTATAGTACACTGTAACATGGTTGAGTGTACAGGTCTGAGAGGTGGAGTGTGCAGGTTCGACTCTTGTTGGGGTACCTCCTCGTGGGACCTTTGGCAAGTTACTCAACCACTTCCTACAACAACGTTCTTCTGCGCAATGAGGAGAGTGGATGGTTCCCACTTGGGATGCCGAAATCCCCTAGCACTGAGTCTGGCTTTCAGCTGCTGTCCTAGATATTATCACACCCATCCAACTATGGATGGGTCTCGCTCTGTTCCTTCTCACGGTGCCTCCCACTAGGACATTAAGGCCCGCTCAGTGGCCTGGAAGACTGAGGGTGTGTGCTCCACTAAAGCCGGCAGTCAGCAGGGAAACTCAAAGAAGAACCGCTACAAAGACGTGGTACCGTGTAAGTCAGATGGTGTCTTGAGGGAGTCAGTGCCACTTGCATAAATGCTGAGTGGCAGTGCCCATCTGGCTACACCCACCCACAGCCAACCCCTCCCACCCGTCCCATCCCTACCTCTTCCATACCCATCACCCAGGCTTGAGGTGGCTGCATTACTCCCTGAAGCCACAAGGGGGCAGAAACCCACTAGTGTGCTGTCACCCTGCTTGCTTTTGCCTGGGAGGGTGTCAGAGACTTGACACCAGACCCCTCCACATGTCTCACCCTCTGGCAGATGATGAGACGAGAGTCATCCTTTCCCTGCTCCAGGAGGAAGGACACGGAGATTACATCAATGCCAACTTTATCCGGGTCAGGCTAGTGATCAGGGAACGGGTGGCTTTGGGAGGGTTGGGACGGGCTTCAGAATCTCGTTAATGAGTGGGCCTTTCCCAGGGCACAGATGGAAGTCAGGCCTACATTGCGACGCAAGGACCCCTGCCTCACACTCTGTTGGACTTCTGGCGCCTGGTTTGGGAGTTTGGGGTCAAGGTCAGCTTTTCGGGGCAGAGAGAGGGGCATGGCTCTGAGTCCCTGTCCTTCCGTTGTCTCCTTACTCAGTGGCCTCCCTCTTCCTTGCCGTTTGTCTAGGTGATCCTGATGGCCTGTCAGGAGACAGAAAATGGACGGGTATGTATCCTCAGCCTCCTAGAGTGCAAAGAAGAATGCAGGGAGGAGGGGAGGCTTGGGGGGGGGTCTCCTTCTTGTCCCTATAACCAGAAGTCCAGCCCTTGGCTGACTCCACTGCAGCTCTGCAAAAGCCACTGGTCCTCATTTTGCCTTGATCTTTTTCCTTTTGACTATGAGGTTGTCCCCTCAGTACCGGCTTCCTACCAGCTCACAACATGGCTAAGGACTGTACTGAAGAGTTTCCACCCTGGTCTTTCTATACCCTTTCCTGCCCCTTATACTCCCCTCTACCTTGGCTATTCTCAGATGAGCCAGAGAAGGATCTGCCTTGGTGCTGTCCTCAGCCGTGGACTTTGCCAGAGCCCATTATGTTACCTGGACCTTCACATGCCCCCCTCTAACTCCTTCCTGTGTTTTCCCGTTTTCCTTCCTAGTTCTCATCTACCTCAGCACATGGGATAGTTCGAAATGTGAAACGCATGTCACAATAGGATGACAACCCTCCCACAAGCTATTATTTTTATCTTCGACTGCCTTCTTACTGGGATATGATTTGTCCGTTTAGCCAGGCCTGGCAGCTCCCTACCGTATGTTCTTCAGGTTCTTGGGAGGCCAAAGTGAGCGGATCAAAAGTTTGAGGCCAGCCTGGGTGACTCGGGGGAGACCATCAGCACTTTCATCACTCCATTCATCCGTGTTTAGAGTCACAGGCAACGCCAGCAGATTTGCCCACTCTGTGTGTTTAACACGAAATAGAATTGTGTGGCAGGTGGCTTTTGCAAATGGCTTCTTTCTCTTTGTGTTCTTGGTTCTTGCTAGTGTTCTTCTTTGGATGGCTGAATAGCACCCCTCCCCCCATTGAATGGACCTATATTTCACTCCCCACTCTAAGCAGTTTGTAGATGCTGGATTGTTTCTCTGAATCACACCGCCATGAATATTCATATGGAAGCCTTTGTGCGGACACGAACTTTCGTTTCTCGAACATACGAACATACGTTGGGTGGAATTGCTGGGTCATAGAGGAACTCTAGTTTTAACTCTAGTTTAAGGAAGTGACAGGCTGTTTTCCATAGTAGCTGTATCAGGTTACATTTCCATCCACAGTGCACAAGTCCAGTTTCCTTATATCCTTGCCAACAGTTCTGGTTCCTTCTCATTTTGAAAACCTTTTACTTATTGTGTGCAGGGGTATGTGCATGTGTACACATGCGTGTCGTGGAATATGGGGTGGAGGTCAGAGACAAGTTTGGGAATTGGCTGTCTCTTTCAACCATGTGGGTTCCTGGGATTGTCTTGGCAACAAGTGTCTTTATCCAGTGAGCCATCGTGCCTGTTCCCTGCCCCACCCCTCTCTCTCTCATTATAGCCATTGTTGGAAATAGGAAGGAATCTCTAACTGGTTCTTTTAAACCATGTAGTAAACATGTAAACATAAATTGTCATTTAAGGGGCTGAAAGATGTCTGGAGGTTAAGAGCACTTGCTACTCTTGTAGAGGACCTGAAGTCCTAGGACCCCATACCCACATCAAACAGCTTACAATGGCCTGCAAGTCCAGCCCCAAAGGGATCTGATGCCTACTTCTAGCCTCCTTGGGCACCCAAACACATTTAACTTTTCATTCAAACACACACACACACACACAAATAAAAAGCATAAACTCCTGCTCCCCTGGTCCTGGCCACCTGTCTTCTGTCCCCATTGAACTAACTGCCTGTCCTAGTTGGCACCATGTAAATAGGATTATAAAATAAGTGTCCCTCTGTTTCTGGTTTCTTTCCCTCGATGGTTTTAAGGTCTGGCCATGTCGTCATGGGTACCGGGATGTCATTCGTCTTACGACTGACTATGCCGTGGCTTTTTTTTTTTTTTTTTTTCCCCGGAGCTGGGGACCGAACCCAGGGCCTTGCGCTTGCTAGGCAAGCGCTCTACCACTGAGCTAAATCCCCAACCCATGCCGTGGCTTTGTGTCAAGTCTTCTGTACCCATTCATCTGTTGATACACATCCCCTTTTAGCCCACTGTGGCTGATACTGTTGGCACACACTGGCAAACAGTTATGTGTTTGCTTCTGACTTTTGTTTTCATTTGTGTGAGTCAGCGTATGTACGTGTGTGGTGGTGGGTGTGGGCCTCTGTCTCAGGCATCTCACTCTGTCCCCCTGGCTGGCCTGGAACTTGCTATGTAGGCGAGGCTGGTCACAAACTCACAGAGACCCACCTGTCCCTGCACCCCCTGCTCCTGCTACATTGCTGGCTTTAAAGGCTTTCGAGACTCTGCTGGCTCTTTTGTTCCTCCTGGGAGTTCCTCCCTGTTCCTCCCTGAACTCAGTGCTTGAATTTTCTCAGCTCAGCTGGAAGCCGGCAAGCCCCAGAGATCTTCTTCCTGCCTCTGCCCACCGCTGAGCTAGGGCACAAACATACAAAGGTGCCTGGCTTGTTATATGGGCGCTGGGGTCTGAGCTCCAGTGTTCATAGTCATGCAGCCCTCTTAACTGCTGAGCTATCACTCTAGGACTCTCTGTTTTTTTCAATTATTTGAGTATAAATCCGCAGTCGGATTGTTTAACTTTTTTTTTTCCACAGTGGCTATACCTTTTACTCTCTACCAGATAGGGGTTTTAGCTTCTCCGTAGTAGGTTCAGCAACACTTGGTGCTTTGCATGCGTTCGTGTGTGTGTGTGTGTGTGTGTGTGGGTGTGTGTGTGTGTGTGTGTGTGTGTGATGTGTGAAATGCACACATTTAGAGGCCAAAAAAGGATGTCAGGTGTTCTGTTCTATCCGCTTTCTGCCTTTCCCCTTGACGCGGGTGTTTCACTTAGCCTGGAGCTAGGCTGGTGACAATGCTTCAGAGATCCTCCTGTCTCTGCCTCTGCCATGCTGGGGTTACAGGGGCATACGAGTCATTTCCTGTGGGTGCTGGGTATTTGAATTCAGAGCCTCATTCTTGTTCAGCAACTGTTACCCATGAGCCATCTCTCCAGTAGTTATTTACTTCCCACTCATGGGGATGGAGAGATGGCTCACTGGTTAAGAGTATATTCTACCATTGCCGAGGACCCACATTTGGTTCATAATATCATCATCAAGTGGCTTGTAAGGACTTGTAACTTCAGCTCCAGTCACCTGCATTCACAGTCATTGTAACCTCCCCAATTAAAGATAATTTGTTTGTTTGTTTGTAGACAGGGTTTCTCTGTGTAGCCCTGTCTGAATTCACTCTGTAGACCAAGCTGTCCTTACACTCAGAGATCTGCCTACCTCCATCTCTTCAGTGCTGGGATTCAAGGTGTGCCCCGCCACCGCCTGACAAAAATTAAATCTTAAAAAGAGAGAGAGAGAGAGAAAAAAAAACCCACTCATTTTTTTGTTTTGTTTTTCATGTGTTTTTGTCTATTTGTGGGTTTTCTCTGGAGAGACATATGTCCAGGTTCCATTTTAAAATTGGGTTATTGTCTTTGGTACTGAGTTGAAAGAGTTCTAGATAAAAGTACTTAGTTGGGCAGTGCCGGTGCATGCCTTTGATCCTAGCACTCGAGAGACAAGAGGATCTCTGTGAGTTCAAGGCCACCCTCTTCTATAGATGGAGTTCCCGGATAGCCAAGGCTACACTGAGAAATATGTCTCAAAAAACAGGAAAAGAAAAAGAAAGGAAGGGAGGAAAGAAGGAAGGAAGGAAGGAAGGAAAGGAGGAAGGAAGGAAGGAAGGAAGGAAGGAAGGAAGGAAGGAAGAACAAAAGAAAAAGGGAAAGAAAGAGAGAGAAAAGAAAAAAGAATGAACTTGTCTGGCATGGTATGTGTGCCTTTGGTGGGCAGAGGCAGGTGGATCTCTGTAAGTTTACACTAGCCTGGTCAACACGTTCCAGGTCAGCCAAGACTAAAATTTACAACTTTGAAAATTTATGTCATATATTTTATATTTTATGTCATATACTTTATATTTTAATTTAGGATACACCAAATAGCTTATACTCAGTAACGATGCAAAATCGACAGTCCTGCACTCATCTGTTCCAGCGACCTTACTGAGTTTATTAGCCCGGCGTGTGAAGTGTGCATTCTTTAGTAGCTTCCCCCAAAGATGGAGTCACGTCATATACAGATCAAAGCTTTGCTTCTTCCTTTCCCAGCATTCGTGCCGACCCCTCCCCCACCCTCCCTACGCCACGCCCTCATTCGCGTCACTTCCTCTTCTCCTCACATCACTTCCTCTTCTCCGTCCCTCCCCATCCACCCTCAGGGCCCCCTTTCCCCTGCTGTGCTTCTGTAGGCTTGGATGAGGTTAGAACTGGTGTGCTCCTGACTCCATCCTGTGCTTCCTAGAATCATCACTGGCATCTCTTGTGGAGTTTTTGGGTGCTCTTGGCCATGATGAAGAATTCCTTTCTACTCCCAATTCTTTTTACTTTTTTTTTTTTTTTTTTTTTTAATCTGTGAAGCTAGGTTGGTTCGTCAAGTTCTCCCCCCCCCCATGGGTTCTTTGTTTGTTTTGTTTCAAGATTTATTTATTTTATGTGTATGAGTACATTGTAGTTGTCTTCAGACACACTACAAGAGGGCATCGGATCCCATTACAGATGGCTGTGAGCCATGTGGCTGCTGGGATTTGAACTCAGGACCTCTTGAAGAGCAGCCAGTGCTCTTAACTGCTAAGCCATCTCTCCAGTCCCTGATCCTGTGTTTTTGCTTTATGGTCTATTAACATGATATCTGGCCAGTGGTTTTTAGTTTTAATTGTGCATAGGTTTTCTCTCTCTCTCTCTCTCTCTCTCTCTCTCTCTCTCTCTCTCTCTCTCTCTCTCTGTGTGTGTGTGTGTGTGCCATAGCATGAGTGCGGAGGTCACAAGACAAGCTCTAGTGTTGGTCTTTACCCTCCTTGTTTGAAACAGGGTCTCTTGTTTTGCTGCTGACGTACAAGCATCCAGGGATTCTGCCTCCTCTCTTGAAAGGATGCTAGAATGATAAATGCACGCAACCGTGTCAAGCATTGTATAGGCTCTGGGGATGCAGCTCAGGTACTCACACTTATACAGCAACCAATAAATTACCCAGCAAGCATCTCCCCGGCTCTGACACAGATGCATTTTCATCGTCAAAAGCCTTGCATTCCTAAAATTAAACTTACTTGGCTATGGTGCATAATACTTGACTAGTAATTGAGCTCTAAGTTCATGAGATCCTGGTAGGTACTTTGCTTTCCTTGTGATGCCTGATTTCCGTAGGAGGGCCCTACACAGCCTCAGTGTGCCTGGGTCATGTTCATGATCCTTCAGGTTTTTTCAAGGGTGTGTGAAAGGTTGGTATTAATTCTGCTTCTTTAGTAAATGTCACTAATTTGCTTTTTTTCTTACAGGAGGCAAAAGTGTGAGGAATGTTTTAATGTAACCGCGTGATCTGTCTTTTCTGTTTTCTATAGTTTCAAGTTTCCATCGGGGGTCCGTTCCATTTATATGAAGAGCTTCTTCTTATGTATTTGCTTGCAATGAATTTGCCTCCTTTTTGACTGATGAGGTTTCCATCGTGTTAATTTATTTATGGGGTGTTAGCATTCTAAGCTCCACCCACAGTTACCTGGCAACAGCCAGGCATGCTCCACCCCACAATTTCCTGGCAACAGCCTGGTATGCCTGACACTGTAAAAGAGGCTGCTTGCCCCTCCTCCCTCTTTTGCTCTCTTGCTCCCCTCTTGCTCTTGCCTTCCTGCCCCCACTCTCTCCCCATTCCCTTTCTCTCCACGTGCTCATGGCCAGTCCCCCCCCTCCTCTCCCTCCTTCCCCCTCTCTGCTTTTTTCTGCCTCTCCTACACTCTTAACTCCCCTCTGCATGCCCTGAATAAACTCTATTCTATACTATACCATCGGGTGGCTGGTCCCTCAGGGGGAAGGGATGTCTCAGCATGGGCCCGCTGAGGCACCCCCTTTACCCCATAGGTCACCACACCTCCATTGAACACAACCCCTCCTCTCTCTATCCTTTTATAAACACATTTTGGGGGGGGGGACAAGTGTGCTAAGGCACGTGTATGACGGGCAGAGAACAACTACCTAAGACTCACTTCTCTCCCTTGCACGTGGGACCTTGCACGTGGGACAATTTAGACTGTCAGGTTTGGAGGCAAGTACCTTTACCCACTGAGCCAAATATCTAGCCCAAGGTTTCTTTTTCAGTTCCAGCATGTTTAGGATATAAAGGTACCCTAATTTCTGAATGAAATTATCATCCTACATTTTTCTCTTTAGTATTGTTTTGTTTTTAATCAGTTGGGTCCTGGGGTGCTTCAACATTGCCTCCTTTATGTGTTTTTCCCACTCAGTACAGATTACTGACTTTTTTAGTCTCAACAGTTTTGGGGGAATGTACTGTTTTTCTTTCCTTTTAAAAGAAACATTTTGTATTTATTTTATGTATGTGGATACTCTGTCGTCGTCTTCAGATGCACCAGGAGAGGGCATCGAATCCCTTTATAGGCATCGAATCCCTTTATAGATGGTTGTGAGCCACTGTGCAGTTGCTGGGAATTGAACTCATAACCTCTAGTCAGTGCTCTTAACCACTGAGCCATCTCTCCAGCACCAGCTTCTCTCTCTCTCTCTCTCTCTCTCTCTCTCTCTCTCTCTCTCTCTCTCTCAGAGATTTATTTTATGTATATAAGCACAGTGTAGCTGTCCTCAGACACACCAGAAATCAGATCTCATTACAGGTGGTTGCGAGCCGCCATGTGGTTGCTGGGAATTGAACTTAGGACCTCTGGAAGAAAAGTCAGTGCTCTTAACCACTGAGCCATCTCTCCAGCCCAGCTTTTATCTCTTAAAGTATAATTTCTGTTTCCTCTGGGACTGGAGAGATGGCTCAGGGGCTAAGAGCCCTGGCTGTTCTTCCAGAGGTTCCAAGTTCAATTCTCAGAACTCACATGGGGGCTCACAACCATTTATAACTCCAGGTCCAAGAGACTCAGGCACCAGCATACACATAGTACCCAGACATACATGTAGACAAAACACTCGTGCACATACTGCAAATTAAACATTTTTTTCCTGTTCTTAGCTCATCTCTCCAGGACTCTGGGGATGGTGGGTCCCACAAAGGACTGATTCTCTTGCTGATTTCAGGCTTCTCTTTGTCTCTGTGCACATCTTCCTCCGGGGCTTTACCCTGCTCTTAGTGAATTGTGCTTGGGACTTCCATCGAGGGCTGATTCTTGCATTTAATTGTATTCCTTGTTATGTTCCTTTTCCATTGCTATGTTAAGGTCTTCGCCTCTTTTTCCTCTTTCACTTCTGATCTTTTATACTCTCTGATTAGCCCACATTTTGCTACATTTTTGGTTCGTCAAGGACAGCGGATGCTGGATTTTAAGCATAGCACAGTTCAGTGTTAGACTGCATCGACTCTGGTTAAAGAATGTCTCGAGTGTTTTACTTTTCTAGGAAGGCAGGTTTTATCTTCTGGCGCTGCTTCCTGTTTCCCTGGCTTCTGTTTGCTTGGCTCTCTCTTCCCTGCAAATTGCCAGTCCTCTCTGAGCCGTGATCTGTGCTTCCGAGGCATGGTGGAATCCCAGAGCTCTTGGTTCCTACAGCTCAGTGAAGTCAAGGCGGTTCACCAGGTAGTCCATTTAGTGAGCACCACCCTCACTTAGTGACAGCCCGGTGGGAGGATATCCTGACCTGTCTTCCCGCTGCGAGATCAGAAGCTTGCTCCTATGCTGTGCGTTTATGTCATACTCTGCAGCTACCCTCACAGCTGAAGCTGCTGGCCCTCCCACAAGCAGCTCTCAGGGCGTCCTGCCACTCTGAACGGGACCTCCCCATTCACTCCTTGCCTTCCCCGCCTTACTTTGCAGAGGAAGTGTGAACGCTACTGGGCCCAGGAGCGGGAGCCTCTACAGGCTGGGCCTTTCTGCATCACCCTGGTAAGCTGGCACAGGGGTGGGAACAGGTGGTTTCCGCAGGCCTTTGGATAGTGTGAGCGATCTCACGGAAGTCATAGAGAGTGAGAAGCCTTGGGCTAGGCTTGGAAAGATGAACCATTTTCCTCACAGCTCCCTTACACTGCGAAAAACTCCGAATACACCACTCTAATTATGATCACAGGTACCTCTGTAACCAAAATGGACTTGCTCAGGTTTCTACGATTCTTGTTTTATAGTGTTCTTTACTGGAGGAAATCCCTCCACATACAGGTAGGTAGCCATTAACAAACGCAAGGAGACCATTGTATTGTAGAACAATAGGACTCTCTTATGCTCACTGTAAAAGGATTAGTTTGATTTTTGTGCACATTCCTCTGTCCCTGTTCTGACAAAAGTTTCCTTGAACACTTTGGGAGAAGTTTGGGCCAAAAGAAAAATTTAAGAAAAAAATTAAAATCATCAGCATAGAAAATTAAAATCATCAGCATAGAAATTTATTTGAGGGGCTGCAGAGATAGCTCAGTGGTTAAGAGCACTGACTGCTCTTCCAGAGGTCCTGAGTTCAAATCCTGGCAACCACATGGTAGCTCACAACCATCTGTAATGGGATCTGATGCCCTCTTCCGGTGTGTCTGAAGACAGCCATAAGTGTACTTATATGGAATGAATAAATAAATAAATCTTAGAAATTTATTTGAATCCAAAATATATGACTATATTTACAATAACATAACACCCAAAGGGCATATCATCATTGGCTGTGAAACCATTTAAAAATATTCTTTTTTTTTTTTTTTTTGGAGCTGGGGACCAAACCCAGGGCCTTGCACTTGCTAGGCAAGCGCTCTACCACTGAGCTAAATCCCCAACCCAAAAATATTCTTTTGAAGCAAAAACAAAACAAAAACAAAAACAAAAAAAACCCCATGTAATAAGAATCAAAAGGAAGCAAGAAATATAAATCTCCTAAGGATTTGGAATTCGACACAATAAGTCAGCTAGTCTGCCAGAGTCTGAACTATAAGACAGGCCCATCAAGCTCTCTCTCAACCACCTGGCTAAGCCAGCAATCCCAGGCATGCAAAACAGCACTGCAGGCCTAAGAGTTTAAGAAATGTTTTTAGTATTTGATTTTCGTTCTTTTTTTTTTTTTTTTTTTTTTTTTTTTTTTTTTTTGGGGATTGAACCCAGGGCCTTGCACTTCCTAGGCAAGCACTCTACCACTGAGCTAAATCCCCAACCCCTAGTATTTGATTTTCAATCAAGAATGCTTTACTTATATGAGGTGGTACATACTTGCCATCCTAGCACATGGGGGGTTGAGACAGAGGGATCTCTGGTTTGAGGCCAGTCTAGGCTCTACACAAGGCTTGTCTCAAATGTAAAAACAAACCCCAAACCTTAGCTCTCTAGAAATATGAAATGTGTTGCTGAAGATCTCTATTTCTCCTCTGTTTTCTCTTGTCCTCTTCTCACGTGCTCAGACAAAGGAGACAGCACTGACCTCGGACATCACTCTCAGGACCCTCCAGGTTACATTCCAGAAGGTACCAAAAGGTCAAAAGGTGAAGGGGCTCTGGCATGGGATAAGCTATCTCCTCTCCTGTAAATGGACACTCATGATACCAATCCGTTTCCATCACCCCGGGTTAGTACAGGGTGGAGTCCACAGCCTTGTGCAGGCTATGCAAATCTTAATCTTTTCCCACTGTACCTTATCTGGTGGATTTAAATGCAATGTGCTTAGAACTCTAGTAGGTGATCAATAAATATGTTTTTTTTCCTTTCCATTTTTTCCATTCTCTGTCCCCCTGCCTCAGGAATCCCGTCCTGTGCACCAGCTACAGTACATGTCTTGGCCGGACCACGGGGTTCCTAGCAGTTCCGATCACATTCTCACCATGGTGGAGGAGGCCCGTTGCCTCCAAGGACTTGGACCTGGACCCCTCTGTGTCCACTGCAGGTTTAGGAAATTAGTTTTATGAGGAGCTGGTGAGGCAGAAGGGAGAGGATGAGACAGCAAGGCAAGGGAGAGCGGTTGTGGCTTGAAGCTTTCAGTTGCATATCTTTTTTTTTTTTAAGATTTATTTTATTTATATGAGTAAGTACACTGTCGTTGTCTTCAGACACACCAGATCCCATTACAGATGGTTGTGAGCCACCATGTGGTTGCTGGAATTGAACTCAGGACCTTTGGAAGAGCAGTCAGTGCTCTCAACCGCTGAGCCATCTCCCCAGCCCCTCAGCTGCATCTCTTGCGAGACTTCTGGATGTGTGTTCAGGATGCAACGAGCTGAAATCGTTAGCCGGAATAGACTGCCCGCTGGGGAGTAAACATATAGCTGACCGTTCACACGTCTAAGTGAATAGAAAAAGTTTTCCTACGCTGAAGAAATACCTCAGTGGGCAAAGCACTTGCTGAGTTCAGGTCTTCATTTACCCAGTCAAAGCCAGGACGGGTGGCTTGGCCCCCTGTGTAACCCCAGTGCTGGGAGATGAGAGACAAGTGAATCCATTCAGGCGGTTGCTACTCAGGTGGTCAAGCAAATTTGTGAGCATCCTGTTTAAATAAGAGACCCTGTCTCAAATTTAATATTGACCTTCGGTCTCCACACTCTGTCACCTCCCCCCTCCCACACACACATACACACACACACACAAAATGGGTGCACACTAATGTACACATAAAATCAAAAGGTTTTATTTAAGATTATAGTCTAGGGACCCTGCAATTTACTAAGTACTGATCTCCCTCAGCTCATCTCAGAAGGGGTTGTGGTATCTGCAGGGTTAGGCAGTCCGTCCCAGCACTTAGGAACCTGAAGTCAGAGGCCAGCCTGGGCAACACAGCAAGACCTGTGGGAAAGGGAGGAGGAAGAGAATGGAAAAACAGGGAAAGGGGCATTGTGGGTAGGCTATGATGGTGTCTGTTCTGATTCTCGATTGTCAGTGCTGGCTGCGGACGAACAGGTGTCCTGTGTGCTGTTGATTACGTGAGGCAGTTGCTTCTGACTCAGGTATGACGACCACCTCTTCTCTGAGGGCAGTGCGTCCCATGCCTGCCCACCAGGGGCTATTCACACTTCCCCTCTCTATCCCAGACAATCCCGCCCAATTTCAGCCTCTTTGAAGTGGTCCTGGAGATGCGGAAACAGCGACCTGCAGCCGTGCAGACAGAGGTATATGTGCTTGCTCTGTCTTTTCCCAAGGACACAGGGAGGCTTCCCTATCTTCCCAATCCCCTCTTCTCAAATAACCACTCACCCCAACAGGAGCAGTACAGGTTCCTGTACCACACAGTGGCTCAGCTATTCTCCCGCACTCTCCAGGACAACAGTCCCCTCTACCAGAACCTCAAGGAGGTACAGGAGTGCCCAATTCCACTCTTTCTGCCAGTCATCAACACTTACACGCCTCTTGGGAACAGTAACTGCCTCACTGTGAAAGGCACCTTTATCTCCTCAGAACTCCCTCCTTCCTCAGGCTGTCCCCTCCTAAGCTCACCTCAGTACCCACAGTGACCTGCGTCAGAGTCATGGCCTCATGACCCTCCCTGCCTTCCTGCTTCCCTGCAGAACCGCGCTCCAATCTGCAAGGACTCCTCGTCCCTCAGGACCTCCTCAGCCCTGCCTGCCGCATCCCGCCCACTAGGTGGGGTTCTCAGGTACTGGCTCCGTCTGCTCACTGTTCACTCTGCCCCTGGAACACCAACCCCTGTATCCTGGGTTAGCCTGGGTTAACCTTTCCCTTGGTCTTCCAGAAGGCAATTAATTAAGTAGGTAAATGTATTTTTAGAATCTCTCTCTCTCTCTCTCTCTCTCTCTCTCTCTCTCTCTCTCTCTCTCTCTCTCTCTCTGTGTGTGTGTGTGTGTGTGTGTGTGTGTGTGTGTGTGTGTGTGCGCGCGCGCGCGTGTATACATTGCTGGAAGGTGAGAGGCCAACCCTGGGTCCTCACCTTCCACGTGTTTTGAGACCATCTCACTGTGTACATCAACAGTTTCTGGGCATTCACCTGTCTCTGTCTCATTGTAGGAGGGCTGGAGTCCCAGACGCATGACCAAATACAGCTTTACAGGGATCCTCCCTAGTCCCACTTGCCAATGTGGCCCTGTTCTTCCTGCTGTAGGGTTACTAGGGACACGGAACCCCTGCTTTCTACCCTCAAGTGGCCCGCCCCTTCCCTCCTTTCCTGCTCTGGGGACTGGGGCAGGCAGGAAGGAAGCTGGTTGCCTGGGCTGAGCTTGCTCCCTTCCCCCTCTCTCCCCGTGCTCAGCGCTTTCACTTCCTCTGCTTACGGTCCGCTACAGGAGCATCTCGGTGCCTGGGCCATCGACCCTTCCCATGGCTGACACTTACGCTGTGGTGCAGAAGCGTGGCGCTCCGGCGGGCACAGGGCCGGGGACGCGGGCGCCCAACAGCACGGACACCCCGATCTACAGCCAGGTGGCTCCACGTATCCAGCGGCCCGTGTCACACACTGAAAACGCGCAGGGGACAACGGCACTGGGCCGAGGTGAGTTGAGGCCCTACCGGGATGAGGAGCTGAGGGCGAGCACCTGTTCGCCCGTTCCCCCCTCTCATAAGGTTCGGGAACGTCTAAGCGCCACGCGGAGCTCAGGCCCGGACCCAGCATGGCCACGCCCCCAGGCTCCTAATTGTCGGGGTTCAAGTCCCCAAATGAGCTCCAGGTCAAGACTGAGTTGGGAGACTGGGTTGTCTAAGCCGGGCGGCAAAGACGGACCTCGGTATTTGGCCACGCCCATGGCCCCGCCTCCAATCCATACCTCGGGAGGGGAATCTGTAGCTGCGCTCTGTTAGAGTCCCTGGAACTCTTAAAAGCAGCTTGAGCTGACTAGTAGGGGTTCTCCTACCCTCAGTTCCTGCGGATGAAAACCCTTCCGGGCCTGATGCCTATGAGGAAGTAACAGATGGAGCGCAGACTGGTGGGCTAGGTAAGTCAGAGCATAGGATGCAGCTTTGGAGAGCCCCAGGATTTGGGGAGTTCGAGGGCACCGGATTCAGGTTTCTCCTTCACATACCTGCATCTGGAGCGGGGCGGGTTTGGAGGAGGTTACCCGTTGACACCTCAGCCTCCGCATGGAACCCTTCTCCCCTTAGGCTTCAACTTGCGCATTGGAAGACCTAAAGGGCCACGGGATCCTCCAGCAGAGTGGACACGGGTGTAATGAGTGCTGTACCAGTTCCAGCCTGTCACTCAGTGGTGGCTGGGCGACTGCAACCCCTATGCTGCTGTGTGCTGTCTTATGTTTGAGTGGGACTCATGGGCCTGAATCAAAATAAAAGTTTCTCAGGGTAGAAAAAAACAAATAGGGACTTTGGCCAGTGGTTATAGCAGTCAAAGCCAGGGGCTAGGAGAGGTAAGTGGGGGAGGTGGTGGATCTACTCTGAGAAAATTTAGGAAAGCACATCAAGAGTGGGCATCGCCACTCTTCTCCCCATACACCTACTGGAAAGTGCACCCCAGACAGAGTCCTAACTTGACGGTGCACCTCAGACAGGTGCCTACCTGGATGGACATGCTGACCCTACAGCTAGAGACATGTGTATTTAGATCCTCATGTAAACTTGCAATGAGCTAGAAAGATCTCCGTCTGGTCAGAGAAATGGATCACCCAGTCAGGTAGATAGTGTGCCATCCAGAAGACAGAACTTCAAGATACTGTCTTTCTCAAGATGGGAGAAAATAGATCCTCAAGAATAAATGTATGTACAATGCTCTACGCCCTGATCCTGCCCTGCCTCACTGCCATAATGTCACAAACAAGTCAGGGTCTATATGACAGTTGTTCATCTAGTCAGTCCTGACCATGGCCTCTGCAGGCTCAGATAGTGCCTTCTGCAGACTCTTGGAATGCCTGTCTTGAATTTGATGAAAGCTTCTACCAGGAACTTGCAAACGTCATTAAAATTATTAATGTAGAATTCAATAAAGAGTGGGTCAAAAACTCAGCTCAAGAGCCTTCTACTGCTTCGTGAGTGTTAGACCACAGGTGGCTGCAGGCTCCCAGGTTCATGGTGGTCCTGGGAGGTCCTTTGCCTTTTGAGTGTTGGGGGCAGAGGGGGCTGGTTTATGAAACTTGCCTTATTTGGCCGCAGTATCTACTCTCATTGTCAAGTTCTAGAAAATCTGGGCCATGAACAGCTCAGCCAACAGGAATGGCGGATGACAGGGAAACCTTGGGAATCTCCTGCACCTCAGTGAATCCAAACTAAACTCCAAGATGAAAGTTGGGGGAGGGGGGCTGATCAGGCCGAGAGGCAGCTGGGAGCAGAGAAGGGTCGGGATGCTGTTCTATTCAGAGCCTGGGCTAAGGCTGACCATCCTGGAGTAACAAAAGGAAGGGAAGAGGAGGGATAGGGTGTCATTTGGCACATAGGTTAATCTCAAAGCCAGAACCATTGAATTCCTTGCAGCCAGGAAAGCAGTAAATTCCTGGAAATGGGGAGCTGTTGCAGAAAAAGGAAGAACCGTTCATCCTGAAGGAAGAGAAACCAACCAACGTTAACCATGCTTATGTTGATGGGATTTAATTCTGAGCTCAGCACTGTTCGGGTCTTAACTGCCCTGTCTGAATACAGGGAGGAGCTGTGTTGAAGCCTAAGGGAGCGAATCTCTGGGATCAACAGACAGAAGACTCCGAGGCTATCTGTAGCTGTAGGCAGGTCCTGTCAGTTTCTGCCGAGTCAGAGGGCTACTCACTTCCCAGTAGTCTTTCCAACCTTCCTCCTAGTCCCCTTCTGCTCAGAGCAACCGCCAGCCTGCTCGGTTTGTTACTTTTATTGTTAACACTGAATGGCAACTTGACAGAATCTAGAACTAGGTAGGAGGCAAACATCTTTGTGAGAGGGTCTGTGGAATGTTCAGAGAAGTGAGAGAACTCACTGTCAGGATGGACAGCACCCCTGGGGGTGGGGGTGGGGGCCGGGGTCCTGGGCTGCATAATAAGAAAGCGGGTTGGGCGCTGGATTCATCTCTGTTTCCTGGCTGCAGATATAATGTGACCAGCTGCCTCCTGCTCCTGCAGTGACTTCTTCGCCATGGTGGACTGTACCCCGGACCTGTGGCCTCTAATAAAACCTTCCTCCCTTAAGTTGTATGTGTCAGTCATTTTGTCCCTATAATAGTAAAGTAACTAATACAGGAAGTACATGTTTGGTTGAGGGAAAGTCGTTGGCAGTCTTTGATCTCCTTCCAAAGAAATGAGACTTTGTTATGTTGCTTTGGTGTTTGCTTCGTTATACTTAAGACTAAACCTCGGGCCTCCTGCATGGCAGCCTGGTGCTTTACCTCCCAGCTAGAGCCCCAGCCGTCTTGTAGCTATTTATCTTTAAAGTGTAAAACCAACTATTTCCATGGGTGTTGTGCCTGCTTGCATGTCTGTACACCGTATGCAGAAGCCAGAGAAGCCATCGGATGCCCTAGAACTGGAGTTACAAGTGGTTGTTAGCCACCAGCTGGGTGCTGGGATTCAAACCCAGGCTCTGGAGAAAGGCATCAGGCGCTTTTACCAACTAAGCCACCTTTCCAGCCCCCATTTACTCACCTAGCTAGTTAGTTGTTTTGAAACAGGGTCTCAGGTCGGGTAGCTTCGATTGACCTTGAAATCATGCTATGAACCAAGGCTGGCCTTCGACTCCTAATTCTCCTGCCTCCACCTCCCAAATTCTGAGATTACTTGCTGTAGTCATGTCTGATTTACCAAGATACTTTTTATTTTTATTCGAGACATAGTCTCTGTGGATTTTTTTCAAGACAGCCTTGAACTCACTCTTTAGCTCGAGGGATTTTGTCTGGTTGGTTGGTTGAGTGGTTGACTTACAAGATGGGCTTTCTCTGTGTAGTCCTGGTTGTCCCAGAATTCTCTTTGAACTCAGAGACCCACCTGCCTCTGCCTCCTGGATTCTGGGATTAAAGGCTTTGCCACCACACCTGGCTATCTTCAGTTTATAATCCTTCTGCCTCAACTTCCCAAGGAGCTAATAGAAAGACTGCTACCCAACCCAGCTGCTGTTTCTTCTTTTTCTCCTCCCCCTCCCCTTCTCTCTCCCCCTCCCCCTCCTAATAAATAAATAAATAAATCTTAAAAAAGAAAGAAAGTAATATAGGGATACTGGGGAAGCAGCATTTGGATAAAATTTGTGGCACACATGAGCTGTAGCCCTCCTGTGTGTCCATGCATCCAGAGATACAGCACTAAGGACCCAGAGGCTGGCATTTCCTTCCTTGCCTCATTCCCGTACCCTGGTGAGGTGACAAGCCTGAGTGACATTTATTACAAGAGACTGAGACTAAGAGCTCTTCTCTCGATCATCCTCACTGACCTGAGATCCCTGGCTGGAAGCCTTCTAAAGGAACAGCCATGTGAGTGGACACTGCTGAAGTGGACCCAGCCATCAAGCCATTACCTCTGACCCCTGAGGCTGGTCCTGATGCTGCAGTGAGCAGTTCCTGCTCTGCTGCCCTCCAGGGGCCCACAGCAAGGATCCTATGTTCAGAGTGATGGCTTCTTATGGGTCCTGATCCTCTTGGAATGTGACCATCCTATCCTGGGCCTCAGTTTCTCATTCATCACCACATGTGTATGTGAGTGTTTGGTTTTGAGACAGGGTCTCACTAGGTACTCCTGGCTGGCCAGGAACCCACTTTGTAGAACAGCCTGACCTTGACCTACACACCTGTGCCTCCCCAGTGAGAGTTTAAGGGCATGTGTCACCGCCCCTGGCACACTTACCAGTTTTTAAAACTTGAAAAACACCATGTTTTGTAGATACCGAGAACAGGAAGAGGAAGCAATAACTGGTCACTGAAGAGTTCAAGTGCAGAGGCATCGGTGCAAAAGGGTAGAAAGAAAACAGGGCTGGCTTAGGACTGACCAGATGAAGGCGAGACACGGTAGTGGAGTTTATACTGAAATGGAACATTACCCCAGAATGCCTCCTCCTCCGGGCCACAGAACCAGAGCTGATGGTGTTAGACCCGAGGGATAAAACATTCCCACAACTGTCTGAGTTAGCAAGCTTTATTTAGATTGGCCAGACATCTCCCTAAGTCAGGATTTCAGAGAGCAGTCCCTCACTGGCTGCTCTATGGGAAAGGGATAGGGATGACAGAGAACAGCTGTCGAGAAAATTGGCTGTTAGCACCTGGCCAGAAAGATCAGGAGGACGGAGGACTTAAGGCTGTTTGTGGGGTAGACAAGAATGCGTCACAGGTGTTCAGGAGCTTGGCAGGGCAAAGGGGTGGATATCCGTCATGGGGTTATGAATTCAGCATAGGCTGAAAACGGTTTGCAGGATACGTTAGGTTTGGGAGAATAGAAACTTAGTCTTAGGACTCCAGCTCATGAGGTTGGCTGCCCACTTTCAGTATGAATCTTTCCTCCTCTCGTATGCCTGCACACACCACATAAACATACAAGAGGCATATATCCACAGGGCATGGGGGCGCACAATTATAATTGAACCCTCAGGATGCTGAGGCAGGAGGATCTAGATTGAAGCCCATCTGTCCAGGATACATAGAAACATTTCTGAGTGCAGAAACAAAGAAGTGAAACTTTTTCCCCCCACTAAGGTTTCTCTGTGTAGTCCTGGCGGTCTTGGAACTTTAAACCAGGGCTGGCATTGAACTCAGAGATCTGTCTGCCTCTGTCTTTGAATTAAAGGCGTGCACCACCACCCGGCTGCAGGCAACTTCTTTTAAAGTAGGGACTTAACTCAGGGTCTCCCACATGATACACGAATGCTCTACCAACTAACAATGCTCTCCAAACACATGACAAGCACTGTTTATGTCTTCAGTTTCTAAGTTACCTTCTTCTAACTCTCAAAATCCCACTTCAAAGAGTGTGGGAGGGGACTATTTCTCCACCCTTGACTTACTGTAAGGCATGTGGCCAAACTTGGGATCCTTGACTTTAAGATTGGTTCTTTATGTGCTGGGATCTCCAAGTCTCTAATTCTAAGTGAAGTTGAACAGGTTTTAGTGTTTACGGTGACATTCAGATCCCTTGTTAATTTTTCCACTGGGTTTTTTTTTTTTTTTTATCGTTTTCTTTGCATATTAAGAACAAAGGTTACCACCATCTTTATGGGTAGGGAGTGTCTTAGACATGGTGGGGGATGGGCAGATGGCAAGGTGAACATCTGTAGGCTTTGATCCATTTAGCCCACTAGCAAGAATTTACTCTCTGAAAAAAGCTAACCTTCAGCAGAAGGGGAGAGCTATAGACCCAGTAATATTTGTTGTGTTTTAAAAGGATAAGGAGGGTTGGGGATTTAGCTCAGTGGTAGAGTGCTTGTCTAGCAAGCACAAGGCCCTGGGTTCGGTCCCCAGCTCAAAAAAAAAAAAAAAAAAAAAAAAGGATAAGGAGAGGGGAGATTATGTTCTATGGAGGTTCGGGGAAACAGCGAGCCTGTGGAAACAGGAAACATGCTGAGACATCCTTTCCCCCTGAGAGACCAGCCATAGGATGGTATAGTATAGAATAGAGTTTATTCAGGGCATGGGGAGGGGAGTTACGAGGGTAGTAGGGAAGAGAGAGAGAGAAGTAGAGAAGAGTAGAGGAGGAGGAGAGGAGGAAAGCTCGGCCATGAACACTTGGAGAGAAGGGGGGAGGGGAATGGGGAGAGAAGGGACAAAGGGGGAAAAAAGAACAAGAAGGAGTAAGGAAGCAAGGGAAAGAGAGTGAGGAGGGGGCAAGCAGCCCCTTTTATAGTGTCAGGCACACCTAGCTGTTGCCCGGTAACTGTGAGGTGGAGCATAGCTGGCTGTTGCCAGGCAACTGTGGGGGTGGAGCTTAGGCAGAATGCTAACAATATTCTTTTTTTTTTCTTTCTTCAAAATGGAGAAATCAGCGTTGAAAGTGGAACTGTCTTGACACTGTACAACATGGAGTGCTTCTGAGTGCAGGAAGCCACAGGCAAAGCAGAACCATAATATCAATGGCTGAAGAGGCATATGCCAATGGCCTCATGAACAGGACCCATTCCTGGAAGGGAATGTGGAAAATTGAAAACAGAAAAGGGGGTGAGGTCCGACCATCAGCAGAAGGTGAGAGGCCAAATCTTTTCAGTTCACACTCCATTTTAGAGGACCTGACCTAAGTTTGAACTCAAGTAAACTAGCAAGCTGGTACCTAGCATTAGTTTCCAAATTGTCTCCCCCTCCCCCCCAATAAAACCCAAGCCTTGCTACAGTCTCTAGGCTAATCCCCAACAAGACCAGGGTCTCCAGGTTATTCCCCTCAACAAACCTGCACCCCCAGTTTACAAGCCCATCCCCCTGCCTAAGGACCACCAATGCAGAGGGGGTCAGAATTGAAGTTTATGATTCCCAACATCAGCCAATTATGTTAAAGGCCACAGTAGTTTTCCAATTAGATGCTTGCACACCTACCCCCTTCCCCATTGTTGCTTACTATAAAGCCTTTCCCTGATAGATATTCAGGGGTCCTCACCACCAAAACTGTCCTATGTGACGGGTGAGGGGGCGGGGAGGAGCTATCTCAAATAAAGTTACTGCTGTGATGCTGTGAATTGCTCCTGTCTTTTTTGGGGGTCAGTGGGTTTCAACCCTCTGCTGGCACTACAAGGGCATCTGATCCCATTGATGATGGTTGTGAGCCACCATGTGGTTGCTGGGAACTGAACTCAGGACCTCTGGAAGAGCAGTCAGTGCTCTTAACCGCTGAGCCATCTCTGCCCCCAAGAAACATTTCTAATGGTAAACAATAAACCAGTCAGGAGATGGAGAGGTGCGCAGGCAAGAGGAGAAAAGATGTGACTGGGTGTGGCTAAAACTATGCTGTCCTGGGCAACGCATCAAGCAGCAAGTCTCCTCACACCCGCAGCTTTCCCGTCTCAGCCACAGTAGAGCAGCTTCCTGCTATTGATCCCGATTCTCCTCTGTTTTCTGTTACCATCCCTGAATGCCATTAGACTAAATAAACCTGGGAAACCCCTGCCAGACTCCCACCAAAGCCCTATGTGGAATCTTTGTATCTCCTTCCGCCTCGCTGCCATTACCTAACCCAGTTGCCCACTATCACCTGCATCATGATAGCCTGGGGCAAGGCAGTGTTTAACGAGAAAACAGCCTGGTCTGGGCAAACGACTCCCGGAAGGAGAAAGTGCTGGCTCTCAGCCCCTGCAGCTGAGTTTAACTCCCCATCCCCCAAACCTCTTCTACTAACCCCAAACACTCCCTTCCTCTTTGGCAGGTACGCTTTCCTCCGGTGTCTGCCTTCCACTTTTTGAAACAAACAGCTCTGTCTGCTGAGGTCAGATTGGTCTCCTTTCTGTCTCTTTAAGCAGCCTCAGAAATCTAATAAATTCCGCAGCTGGTAGTTTATAGAGAATAAAGGTTTATTTGGGTCGCTAAGTTTTTGGAGGCAGAAAAGGTCAAGCTCCATGGGGTGCGTTTGGTAATGCCTTTTCTACAGAGCCTTAAAGTGGAGCAAGCCGGTGGCCCTGGTGAAAGGGACACAAACAAGAAACCAGAGCCAAACTGTTTCCTTCAAGAACCATTAGCCCACCAGTCAATGAATGAGTAATCTCCTGAGTTACCTCTGAGGGTCTGGGAGAGGGCTCAACTGTTAGGAGCTCTTGCTGTTCTCACAGAGGACATTGGTTTCCAGCACCAGCATGGTGGTTCACAAAAATCTATAGCTCCAGTTCCAGGGGACCTGACATCTTCTTCTGACCTCCAAAGGCACCAGGCACTCATGTGGTGTACAGTCAAAACACTTATTCACATAAAACAAGCAAGTAAATAGAAACGATTCTTTTAAAAGTCCCGCCTGGTCCACCCCTTACTACCTCATCACCACACCAGTATTGTATTTCTTTTTCTTTTTTTTTTTTTTTTTTTTTAAGATTTATTCATTTATTATATATAAGTACACTGTAGCTGTCTTCAGACACCCCAGAAGAGGGCATCGGATCTCTTTACAGATGGTTGTGAGCCACCATGTGGTTGCTGGGAATTGAACTCAGGACCTCTGGAAGAGTAGTCGGGTGCTCTTAACCACTGAGCCATCTCTCCAGCCCCAGTATTGTATTTCAATGGGAATTTTATTGGCAGGGAACATAAAATCATAATACTCCCAATACTTTGTTTGATTCAGCTAGAGGTCAATTTGTGCGTGCGTGTGCTCGTGTGTGTGTGTGTGTGTGTGTGTGTGTGTGTGTGTGTGTTTTCATGAGCATGGCTCATGTGTATATATGCCAGAGGGTCTTGTGACAGGAGCTGTTCACTTTGTGTTTTGAAACAGAGAGTCTCTCTCACTGGGATCTGGCGTTCACCTAGGCTGGCTGACCAGTGAAGCCCAGGAATCTGCCTGTCTCTTTTTTTCTCTCTTTTTTTAAAAAAGATTTATTTATTATATATAAGTACACTGTAGCTGTCTTCAGACACACCAGAAAAGGGCATCAGATCTTATTACAGATGGTTGTGAGCCACCATGTGGTTGTTGGGATTTGAACTCAGGACCTCTAGAAGAGCAGTCAGTGCTCTTAACCACTGAGCCATCTCTCTAGCCCTGTCTCTGCCTTTCTAATTCTATAATATAAGAAAATGTCGGGGTTGGGGATTTAGCTCAGTGGTAGAGCGCTTGCCTAGCAAGCACGAAGGCCCCTGGTTTCGGTCCCAACCTCCAAAAAAAAAAAAAAAAAAAAAAAAAAAAATGTCACCATGGCCAAACTTTTGTGTGGGAGCTGGGGGCAAACTCAAGTCCTCACATTTGTGCAACACTTTATTGACTGAGCCATCTCCAGATAAGCATAACTGGTGGTTTTGCTCTGGTTTTTGTTTTTTGTTTTTTGTTTTGTTTTGTGGTTTTTTTTTGTGTTTTTTTTGTTTTGTTTTGGTTTGGTTTGGTTTGGAGTGCTGAAGACCAACCTCATACAGCCTTGACAAGTTCCCTATCTTGGAGTTCTATATCCTTACCTCCTACTTTTCATATTGTTTGCCTTTGAGCTGGTTTTACATCTGATAATTCTTTTTATATGGTATTAATTTAAATAATAGTAAAATAATTTTATAATATTATAAAAAAATAAAAGTTCCCATTAGCATCCTCTGGAATTGCCCCGTCATCCTGAGGGAGCCCAGTCTGTGTATGGGTGTTATGCTTTTGTTGCATGTCCTGAGGTGGGTTTATTTGGGACCAGAGCCAACAGGGGAACTTCCGGTTTGTTTGTTGCTTTGTCCTGGGCTCTGGTCCAGGTCAGCAAATGACTGCAGTCTTGGGCTAGTGGCTAGTGAGGCCCTTACAAGCCCAGGCTCAGGAATCCAGGTGGTGAGGCTAATTTGCAAAAATGCAAAAGGGATGATGGACAGTTTGTTTTCTTAAAAAGTCCCCTACAGGCTGGAGAGGAAGCTCCTCAGGTAAAAGCAGGCCTGTTCCTCCAGAGGACCTGAGTTCTCTTTTTCTTTGTAAGTGGTTTGTTGTTTTTTGAATACACGGTCTCTCTGTGTTACCCTGGCTGACCTTGAAATCACCATATAGACTAGGCTGTCCTTGAGTTCACAATTATCCTCCTGCCTCTAAGACCAGAGTGCTGTTCCAAACGCTCACCTGTCAGGCAGATAATAGCTCTCCTTTAGGGGCAAGCACATACCGACACAAACATACATAAATAATAATAAAAAAAATCTTTTTTTTCCTAAAAATAAGGACAGATGAGTATTGTGATACACATCTTTAATAGTACTCGAGAGGAAGAAGCAGGTGGATCTCTGTGAGTTCAAGGCCGGCCTGGTCTACATAGTGAATTCCAGGACCACCAGGGCTATACAGAAAGACTCTGCTTCAAACAAACAGACAAACAAACAACACATGTGTCAGGGTGTGACTCAATGGTAAAGTGCTTGTCTTTCATATTTGAAGCTCTGGGTCCTTAGGCAGCACTGGGGTGTGGAGGTTGAGAGGAGGTCCTGTGACTGAAATTAAAGTATCGAGTGTGTGGTGCTTAATGCTGTCAACTTTGTGAGGACCTAAGGTCAGCTAGGAGATAAACCTCTGGGCAAGCCTGTGGGGGACATTTGGTCTGTCACAGTTGTTAATTGAGTGGCATAGCAAGACAAGGAGAGGGAGAAGGAGAAGGAGGAGAAGGCAGAAGAGGAGGAGAGGAGGAGGAGGGGGAGGAAGAAGAAGATGAGGGGGGGAGGAAGGGGAGGAGGAGGAGGCGGCTGTGGTGGCAGTGGTGGCAATGGTACTTCCGTTTTAAAAAAACACAAAAAGTGCTAATAGATTTTTTCAAAAAGAGGGGTGTGTATTCTTCCTCTTTACCCAAGGTGATATGAAGAGAGCCCCTGTCCAAGGAGCTGCTCTCATGGGAGGAACAGTGTGAGGAACACTGACACCCCAGGGTGGTCGGAGAGCTCAGTGAATGAGACTTTTTTGATCAGTTTGTTGTAGCGGTCCTGAATGTGAGAAGGAGAAATGTAGCCCAGGATGGTGTTTTCTTGACTCAAAAACAATTTTCAATTACTTTGCTTAGATTTGTTTCTTTAATAGACACATCCAAACATAAAATTCTATGTATTGATGCTGTGTTTCAATACCTGTGTATATCGTATGATGTTAAATCAGGTTAAGTGTATTAATTTTCTCAGTTATTATTTCTAGATGGTGAGATTTTTCGAAATCTTCTACGTTTTTGCATTTCTAGCTCATTATTGTCATCCAGTCATGCTACCCTGCAATTGCTCACCAGAATTTCTACCTAACTGACCTTAGTTCATAGACCACCTTACCAAAAATGGATTTAGAAATATATGAGAACCAATTAGCAGAGTGCTATCATTCTGGGAGCAGGGTTTATACCGGGCTGCTAAGGGGCTTCCTCATTGTCAAACAGTTGAATGAGGACATTCTGAGCCTCCTAAACTTATTAGTGAAAGCTGCAAGCTCGACACATTTGGAACAACTGTAGGGTCTGCAGGAAAAATCTGACCCGCGGCTAGCTCCAAAGGAGAAAGTCTACTTTATCTGCCTGGAAGGCTCATCCCTGATAGAGACCTGCCAAGCCGCATGCCTGGGAAGATTTCACAACTGCTGTCTCCAGGTTGGGTGACCGAAATGGTAAACTGGGAGGTGATGGGACTAGAAAAAATGTCAACTAACACTTGGGGCAAGAAGATGGGCCTGCGGGATGGGCGGGTCCGCGGCTTGCGGGAGGGGCGTGGCCCGTTCCCTCAAATCATTCAGTCAATCTTGTCTTGGCCTCTGCCCTACCCCGCCTGCTCCACGCGGGTGTTACCTTCAGGCGCTCTCTGGGAAACCCTGAAGCCTTGTGCTTGCCCTCCACTTACTTGGGGTCCTTTATCAGTCTGTAAATTGCTCCTCTCACAGTCCCATAAAATAATTTATTTTGTATCAGTTCCGGGATGTTGCTAGATCTCAGCCCCCAAGAAGTCAATTCCTCGTCCAGTTGGAAGATGTATTTCCTTCTCTCTTCCATTCCAACCGTTTATTTCATCACCCCGAGGCTGTTTTCATCTCCGCAAAACGCGTGCTCCCTTGACTTACCGTTTGGGGGCAGCACTGAGTTGTCCTGCTCTAGCTCAGTGCAGGTGGCGCCCGGCAGCGGGCCAAGTTCAGTACCGGCCTCTGTTCCAGGAGCCTTCCACGGTGATAGCTGTGAACACGAATGATACTTGAAGCGAGTCCGTAGTGTGGATTCATCCTCCAGTTTGCAGGTTAGGAAACTCAATCTTACTAAGCACATTACTCAGGATCACGCAGTTAGTGGCTCAGTCAACTGTAAAGAGGAATGGTGCACTTGGAGGCTGGGGACCACGGGTCACAGTGCATCCACAGTGCACAGCGTACTTTCCTCTCCAGCTATTGGGATGGTGTCCTAGCTTGGATTTATCGATCGATCGATCTATACTTGACACAGGTTAGAGATATCTGGCAAAAGGCAATTCAATTGGAAAAAAAATGCCCCATCAGTATGCAACTCTGTACCGTGTTTGTCCCCCCCCCCCGGAGCTGGGGACCGAACCCAGGGCCTTGCGCCTTGCGCTTGCTAGGCAAGCGCTCTACCACTGAGCTAAATCCCCAACCCCTGTACCGTGTTTTCTTGAGTGTGTGTGTGTGTGTGTGTGTGTAGTGGGGCAGCCTACTGGGGTGGGTACCAACCCTGGGCAACTGGAAGTTGAGGGGATCTTTGTATAAACAAAAGTTCATTCAAGTTCAAGTGTGTGTGGGGGTGGGGTGGGGGCTAAAACATTTGCATAGATGTTTTGCAAAGCAAGGCAGATAGCACAATGTTTACTCTAGGACAATGGCTTAGTTGTTAAGTGCTTGCCAAACAAGCTTGAGAGTCTTTGAGTTCTGATTCCCAACACCCACTAAGAAGCCAGAAGTGGGTGACAGACACTTGTAATCTGCTAGAGTGGGGAGTGGAGCCAGGAGGTAGCTCTGGAGCTCGCCCACCTAACAGTCACCAGGCGAAGTGAGAATCCCTTTGCAGGTTCTGAGACTTGTCCACCAAATAATTTAGAAAGCTCAAGAATGAATTCATTACAGTTTAAGACAAAAACTGTACAGGGTATAGTGTAGGGGAGGTGAAAATCCAAGCAGTCACCTAGAGCAGGTGAGAAACATGTCAAGCCTTTTCAGTTTGTTACAAAATAGAAATAGATTAAGAAAGAGAAGTCCAGGGCTGGAGAGATGGCTCAGTGGTTAAGAGCACTGTCTGCTCTTCTAGAGGTCCTGCGTTCAATCCCCAGCACCCACACAGGGGCTCATAACTATCTATAGTGTGATTTGATGCCCTTTTCTGGTGTGTAGGCATACATGCGGGGCACTCATACGTGAATATATAAATCTTAAAGAAAGGAAAAGAAGTGCAAGCTAGGCATAGTGGCGCATGCCTGGCAGAGGCAGATGGATCTGAGTGAGTTCAAGGCCAGCCTGGTCTACAGAGCAAGTTCTAGGACAGCCAGAGCAGAACAAAGAAACCTTGTCTTAGGGGGAAAAAAAAAAAAAAAAAGGAGAAGAAGAAGCATTCTGAAAGTGGAAGTGGGCCCTGAGCCATGGTCAGAGCCCATAAAGCACCTGGCCATGCTGTGTGTATGTCCCTTTAAGTCCCTCTCATGATCTCACACTTGCTCTGTGTTAGATAATATCAAATCAAGGGTTCCAGGCTTCCTGTGTGACCTGGTTCTTTCCTGTGTTAATCTTCATTCTGCTTCTTAAGTTCCTGCTCCTCTATCACACCCTCATCAAATCAGTGATGACCAGGTTCAGTGAGGGACCATGCCACAGAGACACAGAAACACACACACACACACACACACACACACACACACACACACACACACACACTACACCATTCTAGTATAGTTCACAGTTTAAAGATTTTTAAAGATTTTCCCTTCTGAGATATAAAACTGCAATTTTCTAGGATGTCATCAAAAATTCCATTTCCAGGGAAAAGACATGTACTAACCCCCCATGCGTCACCCTACTGGTTTCTGATTTCATTTTGTCAGGTTATAATCCTATCCAAGGCACTTTTGAGCTGTCCAATAATCTCACTTATCAAAAGAGAAAGAAAGGGAATGAAAGAGATTCTTATATCATTTTCATTTTTCTAATTTTTATTTTTTTAATCGTTTTTATTGGATATTTTATGTATTTACATTTCAAATGTTATCCTCTTTCCCTCTTCCCCTCTCCCTCCCCCCGTTTCTATGAAGATGCTCCCACTCCCACCCACCCACTGCCACCTAAATGCCCTGGCATTCCCCTACACCGAACCTTCATGGGACCAAGGGCTTCTTCATCTATTGATGCCTGACAAGGGCCATCCTCTGCTACATATGCAGCTGGAGCCATGAGTCCATCCATGTGCTCATTGGTTGGTGTTTTAGTCCCTGGGAGCTCTGGGGGGGGGTTGGTTGGTTAATATTGTTTTTCTTCTTATGGGGTTGCAAACCCCTTCAGCTCCTTCAGTCCTTTCTCTAACTCTTCCATTTGGGACCCATGCTCAGTTTAATGGTTAGCTGCAAGCATCCTCATCTGTATAAGTAGGGCTCTGGCAGAGCCTCTCAGGAGACATCCATATCAGGCTCCTGTCAGCAATCACTTCTTGGCATCAGCAATAGTGACTGGGTTAGGTGGCTGCATATGGGATGGATCCCCAGGTGGGGCAGCCTCTAGATGACCTATTTTAATTTCCTGCTCCACTCTTTGTCTCTGTATTTCCTTCCATGAGTATTTTGTTCTCTCTTCTAAGAAGGACAGAAGCATCCACATTTTGGCCTTCCTTCTTCTTGAGCTTCATATGGTCTGTGAATTGTTTCTTGGGTATTTCGAACTTTTGGGCTAATATCCACTTATCAGTGGGGACTAGACAAGGCTGTCTACTCTCTCCCTACCTATTCAGTATAGTACTTAAAGACCTAGCCAGAGCAATTAGACAATAAAAAGAGGTCAAAGGGATACAAATTGGAAAGGAAGAGGTCAAAATATCACTATTTGCAGGTGATATGATAGTATACTTAAGTGACCCCAAAAATTTCGCCAGAGAATTCCTAACCCTGATAAACAGCTTTTGCAAAGTGGCTGGATATAAAATTAACTCAAATAAATCACTAACCTTTCTCTACACAAAGGATAAACAGGCTGAGCAAGAAATTAGGGAAATGACACCCTTCACAATAGTCACAAATAACATAAAATACCTTGGGGTGACTCTAACCAAGTAAGTGAAAGATCTGTATGGCAAGAACTTCAAGTCTCTGAAAAAAGAACTCGAAGAAGCTCTCAGAAGATGGAAAGGCCTCCCGTGCTCATGGATTGGCAGGATTAATATAGTAAAAATGGCCATTTTGCCAAGAGCAATCTACAGATTCAATGCAATTGACATCAAAATTCTAACCCAATTCTTCCTAAAGTTAGAAAGAGCAATTTACAAATTCATTTGGAATAACAAAAAACCCAGGATAGTGAAAACTATTCTCAACAATAAAAGAACTTCTGGGAGAATCACCAATCCCTAACCTCAAGCTGTATTAGAGTAATAGCGATAAAAACTGTATGGTATTGGTACAGAGACAGGCAGGTAGATCAGTGGAATAGAATTGAAGACCCAGAAATGAACCCACACACCTATGGTCACTTGATCTTTGACAAAGGAGCTAAAACCATCCAATGGAAAAAAGGCAGTATTTTCAATGAATGGTGCTGGTTCAACTGCAGGTCAGCATGTAGAAGAATGCAAATCGATCCATTCTCACAGTCTTTTAAAATGCAATTCCAGAGTCATCCAGATGGCTTATAAGGCTGATAATATATATGGCTTAAATAATTGTAGGTCTTCCTCCAGAAGCTCATACCCACACCTGAGAATATGCCTTACTTCCTTTCTCTGAGGATCTCCTCTTAGCCTAATCTTCGTGCTTAAAGTCTGTGTTAAAATATTGGTAATGAAATATCCAACTGTATCCTGGGCAGTGGTGGCTCACGCCTTTAATTCCATCACTTGGGAGGCAGAGGCAGGCAATTCTCTGTGAGTTCCAGGTGACCTGGTCTATAGAGTGAGTACCAGGACAGCCAAGAGTACACAGAGAAAACCTGTCTATAAATAAATAAATAAATAAATAAATAAATAATCCAACTTGTGTTGAAGCCATGATTCTGACTTGGCCTGACTTGAGGTTCTAAAAGATTAGAGGACTTCTTCAGGTTGCCAAGGATGACAGCAGAGAGCTGTGCCTCTGTCCCCTCACTGCTGACAATACAAAGCAGGACCCACGCAGACAAATCGAAGGCAGAGAGAGATGTCAGGCTTTACTCTGATGTTAGTTAGCCACACCTGTGTGGAAGATTCTTCAGACTAGGACTTTGGGGGATACTCAGCCCCCCCCCCTTTTAAAGGTTTATTTTATTTATAGGAGTAAACCGTAGCTGTCTTCTGACACACCAGAGGAGGGCATCCCATTACAGATGGTTGTGAGCCACCATGTGGTTGCTGGGAATTGAACTCAGGACCTCTGGAAGCGCAGTCAATGCTCTTAACGGCTGAGCCATCTCTCCAGCCCTAAAAGCCTAATTTAAATAAAAGTCAAGCATAGAGAAATCGCATGAGGAGATGGCTCCCTGCTTGCTTGCTTTGAGGCAACCTAGGGTCTTTATCAGTCACAGCAGACTGAGACCCGGAGGCAGACTTTCTCAGGCCGAGAATCCTGGCATTCTGCCAGGTAAGCTGCAAACCTGAGGAAGCCGCCTTCACACCTCTTCTCAAGAGAAAGTAACTTTGTTTTTAATTATAAGAAGCAACACATCTGGGTTTGGTGGCTGTATGTATATGGGCTGGATCCCCAGGTGGGGCAGGCTCTGAATGGCCATTCCTTCAGTCTCTGCTCCAAACTTTATCTCCATATCTCATCCTATGAGTATTCTTGTTCCCCCTTCTTGTCCCCGCCAGCGGGGTCCCAGTTATTCAGGGTCCCGAAGAGGCTTTCTACCTGTGGGCCAAAATGGGGGTGAAGAGAAGAAGGAGACCAAGCAAAAGTTCTGTTGTCAAGGTCTCGTTTATTGGGGTGAACGTTACAGCTTTTAAGGCTTTCAGGTAGGGGGAGTGTCCTTTGTGAAACACAGAGGAGGGGGAGGTGCGGATATAGGTAGTGATAGCAGGAGGCAAAGAGGTCAGGCGGTAGACGATGAGGTCAGGCAGTGGAGACACTGGGTGTTGATTCAGGAGGTAACAGGTATCTGCTAAGGGAGCTGAGGCATCCCTTGAATGTTATCTTCCTGTGCTGTAAATTCATGGGAGAGGCTTTCATTCAACAATCTTAAGACTTAAGGCAGTCATCAAAAAGCGGCTAGGCCCAAATCCAATACGGCTCCATGCATCTCCCCCATTTTTCTTTTATAAAAGACCATTAGGTGGAAGTAGTGGTCTGAGAGGGATCAGACATGCCTCACAGAGTGCCCAGCTCGGCCATGGTGAGCCACTCTTGCAGTTAGGACTGCACCCCAATGGCTAGGAATGAACTTATGCTGTAACACACCGTTCTGGGCTATACGTGTGTGTTATTGGGGGAGAAACTGGGCAGAGGAGCATTTGACCGGCCCGTACATTTAAACGGGGTGTAGCCACCTCTGTCTTAGGATCGACCTCTCGAACCCCAGCCTTATCCGTCATAGGATCACCTTGTCGCCCCCAAGGTTCCTGTCTTAGATTGGTCAAGGGTCAGAGGAAGTTGCCCGTCGCTGAGGATAGCTACATCAGGTCATCTTCTCATTCCTCTTACTTGAGCCCAGGGGCGAAAGAGTAGGAGCCAGATGGCATTAATATAAGAGATTGTGGAAATTGAGTCTCTCCCGATAAGTAGTGGGCACCTCATCTGGTTCTCCTCAGCTGCTATGGCCATACCACCAAGGGCCTAGTCAAGCCTCTCCTGTAATAAAATTTAGAATTCCCAATTGTTAGCAACTACTCCAGAAAGTTCACCCACTGTGTTTGCCTAGCAATAGATTAGGGGAGGGTAACTCCAGACACTGCAGACACAATGGAGCAGTGCACAGAGGGTCTGAGCGTAGGCCACAGTGGGACGGGAACACGCAGTGGTAACGCTGACTGCAGCAACGCCAAAATCTCTGTGATGACAAAAGATGAGTGGGAATCCTCCATATTCCTCCAAGGACACAGGAATGACTCCAGGGACCCAAACCAGGAGAGCTGAATCTTCATGCTCCCAGGATCAGCAAGTCTCACCAGCCACTCAGGCAGCTGGCACACTGCTGTAGCATCCTGTAGAAAAAACATAAAGATTCCCTCTTCCCCATATAAAATATCTGAACAGGATCATGCCAATATGTGGATCTTTCTATTTCACCTAGGAAGAAGTATGCCTAGTTGTAGGGTGCCATAAACTCAGAGTGTTCCTTGGCATCCAAATTTTAAAATTGAAATAAAAGGAGCATATTTTAGCATACAGGGATGTAACTCCCCTTTTTTATTTATTAAAATATTGTTAAAATATTATTATTTAAGATAAGTCCTTGAGGATTAAATTGAGGACACTGAGCACTTGTATCTATAAATTGACTTTTATACCAAATTATTGTTTCTAGCATTATTGTTTTGGTGATATAAAGAATGAGATTTTTTGACTAACTGTTCCTATGTAAGGCCTATAATCTGCCTGGTATCATTGTCCTCCCTTGCTAAGGGGTCCAGGCAATACAGTTTGAGTTCTTAAATGGCCTATAAAGGAACAGTACTTAGTGCTCTTAACCACTAAGCCATCTCTCCAGTCCTCACCAGCTTTATTTACCTAAACATAAGCATCCAGATTCAGTCATACTAGAAATCCCTGAGCTGGCAAGGTGAGGATGGGAGTTGAAAGTAAGCAAATGGAGTCTTCCTCTTTTCCTGAGGGAGTGTTATCAACTCCATTACCATTTTTAAAGAGCTGGGTCTATGGTTTTGTTTAGTTGTCTGAGCCAGAGCACTGAAAGGACAGTGAGTTGTCAGACATTCACACTGAAATCACTCACTGATTTTATGTAGAAAACCTGCCTCTAATAAAGCATTAAGTAATTGAAATCTATTGTACACCACAAGCCACACATTGGCTATCAGTATATGAATTGAAAGCTTGATTTTTTTTTTTTAACATTTTAAAAACTGGCTACAGCACGTAAATTAATAATCTGTGCTGAAGCAGAGGAAACTCAAGAGAATAAACAAGTGATCCAATCATACATGTAGCCTTTTCATTAGATGAACCACCTATAAATACAGTAAGCTCATTTCCTATGGGCTGCATGGACAAATTTATAGGAAATACAAAAGCATGCAAAGAGTAAAATTATCAACTTTGCCTGAAAAATTTGTATATGTGATAGGCCAAATATCAGTATTTTGTAATAACCAATTTACTGTTGTTTGGAATAAGGTAAGTTTCACCAGGTTTCTTTTTTAAAATACTTCCATGACTCTAGTCTACTACAATTCTGTATTAACACAACTGAAGCTTTATCTCCAATGTGCATAACAAAGACCTAAGTCCTCTGGTAAGGTGAGGTACTTAGCCAATTAACATATCCTTAGAAGCTTAAAATTAGTTT
The DNA here is from genome assembly GCF_011064425.1 of Rattus rattus. Taxonomy (NCBI): domain Eukaryota; kingdom Metazoa; phylum Chordata; class Mammalia; order Rodentia; family Muridae; genus Rattus; species Rattus rattus. The sequence continues at coordinate 110,722,848 of NC_046157.1, forward strand.
CAAATATTCTTTTCTGGAGTAGTGTAACAGCTACTCCCCAAATATTAAAGCTCATTTTGAGAGCAAAGATTTGTAGTAAAATTTTCCATATACACTGAAAGATTAAAATTTCTAACTCCTTACATTGAAGAAGCAACAAAATTACATAATATAAGGCTATTAGCCATTCTTTTGTAAAATTTTTAATGATATCACTTTATGGGCTCTCTAAAATTATAAGCAAGCTCACGAAATGAAAACTCACAATGGCCAGGACGTAAACAAATTGTATAAAATCAGTCCTCTAAATCTATCTTGAAATGGCAGTTGGAGTAAGCAAACAAGCTGTAATGCTCTCACAAGTTCTAAAACCTCATCAATCTTTCGTAAGTCTTGTAACAATCTCTACCTGTTTGATTTTTTTTTTCTTTTTCTTTTTTTTTCCGTGTCAAGCCAGAAGAGGAAAAGGCCTCTGGTTTCTTTATGGACCAAACTATATATCTAAAGTACAGCGCTTAGCAGGTATCTGCGAAGCACAGTGGGGAACCCTGGCTGAGACTTCGGTAACAAAGGACAGACTATGTGGCCTGAATAAATTAGGGAAATAACCAGGAAGGCCAGCCTAATTCTGACTCAGGTGAGAAGTACCTGGCCAGACTGCCAGTTGGGAACAAAAGGCTTCCACAAGTAAGGGCAGGGCTCAGCAGGGGTCAAACCTTGCTGGAGACCCAGAAGGGTCTTGTTGCGGCTGAAAACATTCCATAAATGTAAACTTCTTGTGCCGAAATTACAGGGAGAGGCTTTTGATCCTACAATCTAAGGCTAAGGCCAAACAGTGACAAGGCAACCAGGCCCATGTCACATGTTATCTAGAATGACTTCATCTAAATTATAATTTTAAGCCAACTTTTCTGTTACCAATGTTACACCTTTTTAACCATATCTAATAACTTAAAAGCCAATAGTACATAACCAAGGCGTGTAGAGCATATTTATACATTTAAAACCAATCAGAAACAAAATTGAAGTGGCTATATATGTCTTTAATATTTACACCAAGCACCATTTTTAGTTTTCTAGCTGTGATTTTAAGAGAAGCACCTTGTCACCTGTTGAGTCTAATAATCAGTCAGGGATTTTTCAGTTTTATTACCATAGAAGCTGTGAAGCTCCCTGTACCTTTAGGATTGGCTAGTACAAACATTTAGCCAGCCCCCGGGGAGCTTGTCCAGCAGACTTAGGCTTCTAGCTACAGATGTAGGCTCCAAAAGCCCATTGAAACTGCTTTTTATTCATTGTTCCCTTCTTGAAACGAGTTAAAACCAAGTCAAGGTGTGAACGACTGGCAGATAAAGTTTTTATCATTTTTTCTTTTGAACATGAAACACAAAACATTTAAACAACGAGAAACAAAAACCACAGACATAAACTGACAGACATGGACAGCTTGGTGCACCAAGGACAGATAGTAGACAAAGAGGGAAAAAACTAGATGGTGTCCCACGATAGGGACCCACATATCCTAACTATGGAACCCAGAACCAGAAATAAGCATTTCTCCAATAGGAGCCAGCAGAGAGGCAGGACGTCTCCTGCCTTTCTTCTGTTCCCAGGAGAGCTCTGAAAAGCTTTTCTCTTTCTCCAAAGCATCTGTGGAGAGTCTGGCAGGACTGTTTTTCCCAAGCCCATTCATTCTCTCTCAAGTCTAGGGTGTAAACTATCTCTAGTCAGGATCCAAAGACTAAAATATAACTCTAAAAGAACGCATATGTAAAAACACTTTACCATTACCTTGTCCCTTTTTTATTACAAGTTTTACTTAAGCTAGCCCCACACTGCTTAAAATTAACCAGGGACACCTTTCATCAATAAAACAAAAAAACTTGATTAAATCCTTTTTCTTAACTCTTAATCCTCTCTCCCTGAGTGAGCGCTTGATCTCTCCTATGAAACAAGCCTCCTAAATCCATACCTTCCCCATGGCAATTAGACGACAATTATTCGACCGGTCCTTACCTCCCTCTCCAGCGACGCACGAGCGATGCGGCCTGAAGAGTCCTCGATTCCCGCTGCAGCTCTCTTATCTCCGTCGTCCTGTAGTCGGCCTTGCTTCGGGGTCCCTGTGTTCGGGCGCCACTTGTCCCCGCCAGCGGGGACCCAGTTATTCAGGGTCCCGAAGAGGCTTTCTACCTGTGGGCCAAAATGGGGGTGAAGAGAAGAAGGAGACCAAGCAAAAGTTCTGTTGTCAAGGTCTCGTTTATTGGGGTGAACGTTACAGCTTTTAAGGCTTTCAGGTAGGGGGAGTGTCCTTTGTGAAACACAGAGGAGGGGGAGGTGCGGATATAGGTAGTGATAGCAGGAGGCAAAGAGGTCAGGCGGTAGATGATGAGGTCAGGCAGTGGAGACACTGGGTGTTGATTCAGGAGGTAACAGGTATCTGCTAAGGGAGCTGAGGCATCCCTTGAATGTTATCTTCCTGTGCTGTAAATTCATGGGAGAGGCTTTCATTCAACAATCTTAAGACTTAAGGCAGTCATCAAAAAGCGGCTAGGCCCAAATCCAATACGGCTCCGTGCACCTTCTAAGAAGGACTGAAGCAGCCTCACTTTGGTCATCCTTCTTCTTGAGCTTCATGTGGTCTGTGAATTGTATCCTGGGTAATTTGAGCTTTTGGGCTAATATCCACTTGCCAGTGAGTGGACGTTCTTATTGGTCAGACAATATAGTAGTTTGGTACTCGGTTGCTGGGATTAAAATCACCATCAAAAAACAACCTGGAGAGGAGAGGGTGTATTTGCCTTCTGGGTCCTGATCGCAATCCAGCACCGGAAGAAAATCTGGACAGGAAGTGAAGCCAGAGCACAGGCGGGAACCAGGGAGGAATGCTGTTTGCTGGCTTGCTTCCAGGATCTCCCAGGACAACCTGCCCAGGGCTGGCACTGCTGTCAGAGGGCTGAGCCCTGCCACATCTATCAACCATTGAGAAAATGCCATGCAAACACGAGTGTACAGGCCAATCTGATAGAGGCATGTTGTTTTTTTTTCCTCAAATGAGTTTCTCTCTTCCCATCTGATTCTACTTGGCAAAACCCAGCCCAGTCACCCTTAGAGACTCAACGCCCACAGCGTAGCTTTTGCTTGGAACTTCAGCTTACAATGCCTCCTCACTATCCTTCCCATTATATGTAGTAAATGCACTGGCTTAGTAGTTTTTGTTTTGTGACAGTGGAGTTCACGCGACCTCTTCTACCATGGGGCATGCCATTTAGGGAAACCCGAAGCCAGGTTCATGGGTCATATTAATTAATGTTTGCTCCTGAAGAAGCTCCTCATCCTGTGTGGCAAGAGCTAAGTTACTGTGGGAACCTATAAAATGCTTTCGGGTAAAAATGCAATTTCTCAGTGTCTGTTCTAGAAACCCTTCAAGAGGGTGAGCGCTTCTCACAGGCAGGTCTCCAACAGAGCCAAGGGCACGGGGCACGCTCAGAGCATTGTCTTCCCTTGGCCAAAGCAGAGGAGGAAATATTTTATATATGGATGCTGCAAAGCCGGATGAAACACAATGACCAGGAAGTGCTCAACACATCTGAGGCTACGAAAACTACATAGAAAGAACACACCCTGTTCCAATTTGCCTCGTTTCTCCTGGCAGGGAACTTACAGAAGTACCCACATGCAAATCTGTGCAACTTTCTGCTTAAAAGCGGAGGTGGGGGGGTGGGGGGGGTGGGGGTAGGGGGGGGGAGTTGGGGGAGATAAAAAGAAGACCGGCTAAGAATCTCAAGGCAGAGCTGTAAGTCTCAGAGAATGCTTTCCCCGGGCCTTGAACGCTAGTGAGTTTCCCCTATAAGACATAATACCGATTCTAGTCCAGTACCTTTCGTGTATATTCTTCATTGTCCAATCTACCTTTTGCCCAGGAACGTAAATTATCCAGATCTAGTCCCAGCGGGAATTCTGGGAACGTTTAGTCTCTAGAACTGTGCTCTTGGGCAGTGTTTGCTGGTTATTGGTGGGGACTCTCACCCACAGCCCTTCAAAGGAGGCAGTTAACGACTCTGTGGACTTTGGGCTAAGGAGGTGGTGATACACGGGCCTGGGCGATGTGGCTGGAAATGGAGAAACCCTGGAATGTGGTGAATGCTTTTGCTCCCAAGGAGGTGCGTATGTCCATGGAGGCCAGAGAGAGGAGCCTAAGGAGAATCTGGTTCCAGTGTGGACTGCCTCCCACGGACCTAGGTTTTTAAGCACCCTTGCTCAGCTCGCGCGAGATCAGGGTGGGCCAGAGGGGTTCCCTAGAGGCAGTTTGCCAGCGTCAGCGGTTGTCTTCACGTGCTTTCGGTCCTGTCTAGGACTCAGACGCAGGGCAGCCAGATGCGATGTGGGGCTCTAGGGCCCAGCAATCAGGTCCGGATAGGGGCAGGACCTGCCTGCTGGCTGTTCTCTTACTCTCTTTCAGCCTCTTCCAGCTACATGCGCAGGACTACAAGCCCTCACAAACACCTCCACCCACATCGGACGCCTTGCTCAAACCAATGGGCCGTGCCCAGAAGGAAAGTAAGTGCTCTGAAGAGAAGGCAGGTTTCTGTGGACATGTCCCCTCCCTGTCTCTTGGAACATAGGCCGTTGGGAGGGTGTGCATGCCTTTACAATGAAGGTGAGGCTTTGGAAGCGGGGGTTGGGGGGGGCTTATACAGGATACTCATATCCTCTGCTGTCCCTTTCCCATCGATCCCTAGACCCTCCACTTGGGATCAAGGTTGTGCACTGAGGGCTGTACCATGCTCTTTATTGGGTTGAGATGGGAGGGCACGCCCAGGCAAAAGACCATGGCCTGGAACAATACTGTTCTCTGTCAGCCTTGGCTTCAACATCTTCAGAGCTGTGCTCCCTAAGTTAACAAGGTCTGAGGAGAGCTTAGCACAATCCTCCTCCTTGCCCCCACCTCTGTTCTGTGAGCCTTGCTGAGAGGGAGCCTTGGTCTGATCCAACCCCCAGCCCCACCCCATCATTCAGGGTGCTCATTGTCACATGACTCCTGACCTTGGGTGCACAAACCTGACGACAGAGAGGGGAGGCCACTGTGTCCCCTGGGTCCTGCTGATGCTGACAGTTAGAGCATCAAGCGCATGCATCCTGAATGCAGGTGCCTTGTGGCTGGGATTGTCTCCACAGTCTGTGGCAAGACCAAATTCCAAGGGAAGATCTATGGCGGTTCTATTGCAAAGGCTGAGCGGTGGCCGTGGCAGGCCAGTCTGATCTTTCGTGGTAGACACATCTGTGGAGCGGTTCTCATCGACAAAAACTGGGTAGCCAGTGCTGCCCACTGCTTCAAAAGGTGCGTGTTCCCTCCCTGACCCCTTCTGCTGGGAGACAGTTCCTAGGACAGAAGGAGAGGCCTGAAGGATAGACAGCAGCCATGCCGGTGTAGGCTGCTGCCCCGACCTTGAGTATCCTCCTTCACCTGGCTTGTTAAGCTTCAAACATCAAACAGAGGGACAAGAGGAGAGACCCAGAGGTGGGAGACCTATTTTTCCTTTTAGGTCTTCCTAGAAGTTCTGACAAACTATTCTTATGCAGCCCTGAGGGGGATCTGGTCAGGGCTGGCAGTGAGCAACCTTTCTGTCTCCAAGGTGATGAAGCAGTGCATTTGGATGTACTTCTGATTAAAAAAAAAAAAAAAAAAAGAAAGAAAAAAAGATCAGGAAGAAAATCCTCAGCTCCTTGGATACTAGGGCTGCAGTAGTGATTGGAAGCCTTCAAAGGCCCAGATCCTCAGGCTGTTGGAGGTCAGCCTGCACTTGTAGAGAAGGAGCGCCCTAGTATCAGGAGGGGAGGACTGTATTGGTCTGTGTGCCTGTAGGGTGGGCAGGCAGTCAGGGTGACAGTGCCAACTCCGACTTAGGGGTGCCGCCCCTCGATAGGTCTCTCAAACCATCTGACTACCGGATCCTGCTGGGGTACAACGAGCTGAGTAATCCCTCCAACTACAGCCGGCAGATGACACTGAGTAAGGTCATCGTGCACGAGGACTACAACAAGCTCCACAGTCGGGAGAAAGACATTGTCCTGATCCAGCTGCACCTGCCCGTGCGCTACAGTTCCCACATTTCCCCAGTCTGTGTCCCCGACCAAACCACCAAGGAGCCTTCTGATGAGTCCTGCTGGATAAGTGGCTGGGGAATGATGACAGATGACAGTGAGTACGCAGGAGGGGGAGGGGTACCCAGGACAGGGCAGGAGCAAGAGCCTTGGAGACCTTTCCAGTGGTTGAGGAACCCCAGTTTCTCATTCAAAAGCAACCCCCCGCCCCATTTCCTTTTCTTTTCTTCTTCTTCTTTTTTTTTTTAAGATTTATTTATTATTTTATGTATATGAGTACACTGTAGCTCTCTTCAGACAACACCAGAAGAGGGCATCAGATCCCATTACAGATGGTTGTGAGCCACCATGTGGTTGCTGGGAATTGAACTTAGGACCTCTGGAAGAGCAGTTAGTGCTCTTAACCACTGAGCCATCTCTCCAGCCCCCCAACCTCCCTCTTTCAGATTAGAAATGTAGGCTGTCTGACTCCAAAGCTCTAGGTGCGGTTGACCTCTGACCACTACAAGGCTCTCCCCTGGTCAGGAAAGACACTGCCAGGTATGAGAGTGACCTTCTCTCCCTAGCATGGGGACAGGTTGGGGTGTTCAACTGGGAAACATTCACCCCTCTGAACATCACAGGCAAGGAAGCCTGTTCTACCAGCTTTTACAAGTGGTCCTGAATACACATGGTTCTGAATCTATGGATCCCGGTCACCTGGGTGCCAAAAACTTTAGTGTGGGGGAGTGACATTCTCCTTGTTCTTATTCTCTGAGCAATACAGGATTGTGACCATCTCTGTCACACTTGCTTCATGTCGGATATTCTGTCATCCAGACACGATGTCAAGTGTACAGGAAGATACGCACAGGTTCTCCCCGCACACCATGCAGAGGGAATCCAGTGTTTGTGGACTTTGGTACCGTGGGTCACAGGAAGAGACTGCTGACAGCAAGGGACAAGCCTACACATTTAGATTGAGAGCACAGAATTCCCGGGCAAGGATTTCCACAGGAGGCTAAATGCTTTCCATCTAAGACAAAATAAGGGCAAGTTAAATTAAAGAGAATGTAAATTTGAACATGGAACTTAGGGCCACACACAGTCTGGGCAAGCAACAAGGAGGCTTGGAGGTGGGAGATTCTCTGAGGTTGGGGCTAGGGCCCCCCTCTCTCTCCCTAGCCTCTGGGTGTCATCCTCACAGGCTAGTCACTAGAACAGAGGGTCAGGGCAGACAGGGTCTCCAGATCAGGCCAGGGGATGAGAATAGAATCACAGGGAAGGCATGGCCTGGGGCAGCTCTCACAGCAGAGAAGCTGAACCTTGAGCCACCCTCTCTCATGACCTCTCCTGACCACGGTTGCTGTGCTTGGGGACAGGCATGGGTTTGCTACCTACAGTACCAAGCCCTAGGCACCCTTGAGGGATGCGCGCCATGGCCCCTGAGTGCAGTGAGCCATGCTGCTGTCCCTCTGCTCCCGTGGTACAACCCCAGGCCAGACCTGTGAGAGCAGCTGGAAACAGAACCCCTGTCTCCATCCCCAGCTGCTCCTTCAGATAGACTGGTCCCCCCCATTCTCCTGAGCGTTTCTGGCCTGTGTCCTAGGCCACTGCTACACTCAGGCTGCAGTGTCCCTGCCTCCAGCTGGGGCCCCCCAGACCAACCAGAGCAGTTTGAAAGTGGAGCCCCTTCCTTCCTTGGCGTGGCGTCCTCAGGGGTGTATGTAGTCTGGGTCCCCTTGCCTGGTGAGGAGGCTCTGCCTGGGGCCCCACTATGGTTGTCCCTAGTGTTCCTCAGCCTGCACCCCGGGACCTTTGCAGTTGTGGTGACTTTCTGCCTGGTCACGCCTTCCACAGAGCCTCATGCTTGCACTTGCAAGCCATATCCCCTGGTCACTGAGTGCCTGCTGTGAGTCCCTCCCTGCTGCTGTGGCCTAGAGTGGCTGCCTCCCCTCCCCACTGGTGATCACCCCAGAAGGGGAGGTGGGGGGTCTTCCCTCAGCTGTGTCTCACAAGCGAACCCCCTCCCACAGAGTTTCTGCACCCACCTTTCCCTCTGCTGGACTCGGAGGTCTTCCTTCTGAATGACCAGGAATGCGAGGCCTTTTTCCAGACACCGCAAATCAGCACCACTGAGTATGAAGCTATAAAAGATGACATGATATGTGCCGGGGACATCGCCAATCAGAAATCCACCTGCCGAGTACGTGAGAACGGCTCAGACACACCTCAGTGCTCTCTCTAGTTAGTCCTGGCCAGCAGGCTGCCTGTGTGTCCTCAGAGCCCTCCCCTCCCATGGGGGTGGAGGGACAGATAGCAGATATTTAGTTCCACATGTTACCTTCTACGTGCTAAAACTCCGTGACCTTCCCAGGTAGGCATTGTCCAAGATCCCTTTGCAGGATCCGTTTTATTATAGCTCTATAGTCCTGAAGAAGCTGACCCGAGGGACTGTCTATGTTTTTATTTTATTTCATTTTTTAAAAAACAGCCTAGGCTTGAGGAGTGATGATGGAGAGATGGCTCAGTGGTTAAGAGCACTGAGTGTTCTCCCAGAGGTCCTGAGTTCAATTCCCAGCAACCACATGGTGGCTCACAACCATCTGTAATGGGATCTGATGCCCTTTACATCAAGGTGTGCTTGAAGACAGCTACAGTGTACTCACATAATAATAAAAAAAGCTAGATGGACCCAAAGGGTACTAGTCAATATAGCTGTAGAGATCCCTGGTCCCCAGTGAGCCCTGTCTAACCGGGCAATGTGTGCTCCTTTCTTCCTGGACCTATTAGCTGTTTTCTCTCTCTTCAGGGAGACTCTGGGGGTCCCCTCGTCTGCTTACTGGATAGCTACTGGTACTTGGTAGGGCTGGCCAGCTGGAGTGGAGCATGTCTAGAACCAATACACAGCCCCAGCATCTTCACCAGGGTCTCTCACTTTTCTGACTGGATCGAGAAGAAAAAGGCAGACACGCCTGACGTTGACCCCTCCCTCGCACCCCTTGAGGAAACGGCGCCATCCCTGATAGGCTGGAGGAATTACAGTGCAGGCACTACCCTCGAACCCAGGATCTGCACAACCCTGCTGTCTTCTCAGGTCCTCCTCCTGCAATCCATTTGGCTCAGGATTCTGTGATTTGCCCGCAGAGCCTTGCTGGCCATCATGTCTGCCAGCCATCATGTCTGCTGGCCTAGTAACCGAGAGTCACTTTGTATGAGTGAGTCCATCTTGTGGGCTCACCTGTCCCGTCTGAGGCCATGTGGGTTCTAGGCCTGACAGAATGAAGCAACTAAAGACACTTGTGGAGTTCTTCTCTTTTGTCCCCATCAGTACACCCCAAGCCCCATGTCCCATCATGCTTCTGTTCTTCAGGATCAGAAAGCCACTTCCTCCTTGGGCAGGGACTGTGGAGGAGACAGCAGGGAGCTGGTCTACCAATGTAGGAGCCAACTCTCTCCGAGCTGGCTTCCAAAGACTACGAATCACTTCTGCCCCCTAAGACTGTGTGTCCTTTCAGGAGAATGAGCCAATGTATGGGTCAAGCCCCATGTAGCTGCAGCAGCCTGTGCTACAGCTACATGGGGCTTGTAGCAAGCCCCAGCTTTGGCGTGAGGGGCAGCTCTCAAGCCCAAGGTCATAGTTAAGCTTCTAGGGAGTTTGAGAGTGAAGTGTGAGGGTCCCTGAAGTCTGACATCTCAGGAGCAATCACCAAAGCTCTTTTGCAGGGGTCAGCTGTCACCCTACTGTTATTACCTCTTTATATGCCAAAGCTTACCGCTTGTCTGATAAGCCCACAGTCCTTGTGGACTTGCTTCAGCCTGCATTGGCTGGGGCTTGGCAGACCTGGGAATGACTGGCTTAGCACTGGGCTGCCCTGCAAGCTTATCTGCGTCACTACACCAGATTCTGTCTGTGTGGGAGCTCACTAGGGACCCACATCAGTCTCCACTCTTCAACGTCAACTGTAGATACAGAGAGCACTGGACTCTTGGCAGAGCCATGGTGCCCTGAGAGAAATCCAGGTGCTTCGGGCAATCCTTTCCAACCTTATTTGAACATCCCAGGCTACCTGTTATAGTAACTTAGATCTTTAATAAGCAATTCAGTTAAAGTTGGTTAAGAAAAAGTTGGGATGGAGAGAGGGCTCAGCAATTAAGAGCCCTGCATGCTCCTCCAGAGGACCCGGTTCAATTCCCACATGGCAGCTCACAACTGTCTGCAACTGAAGATCTGACACTTTCACCTAGTCATACACGCGGACAAAACATCAGCGCATGTAAAATAAAATTAAAAAAAGAAAACATGGGCTGGAGAGATGATGGCTTAGTGGTTTAGAGCACTGTCTGCTCTTCTAGAGGTCCAGAGTTCAATTCTCAGCAACTACATGGTGGCTCACAACCATCTGTAATGGCATCTGATGCCCTCTTCTGGTGTGTCTGAAGACAGCTACAGTGTACTCATATAAGTAAAAGTTAAAAAAATTAAAAAATTATAATGAAACAATTGTTAGATATCTAATATACTATATTTTCCCACAATGTAGATGCAGCTTCCTGGTGGTTTATTAGAAATTATATCACTAAATTTTTTCTAAATTTTGTAATAATGTTAACATTAAAGTATGTTTTTAAATGAGAGTCAAAAGGAAGAAAGCTGCTCAAGGAGAACTATCAGACATAGAGAAGACAAGGAAGGAAGGTCAAAGAAAGAAGTGAGCTATTTTAAAATTTTCCTCAGTTTCAATATAGTTCTGAGAGAATTTTTGATTTTAACATCTAATCTAACCCACATGTATTTCTGAAGAACTCATTTTTTATTATGAATGATCTATAATTTTTTGTTTTTATTTTTTAAAGTTTAGATTATTTACTTTTTTAAAAATTGAATAAACCTTATTGATTCTTTGTGGATTTCACATCATGCACCCCTGTCCCACTCATCTCCCCATGCCCTCATATCTGTCCTCTGCTCCTGCAACCTCCCCCTCCCAAAGAAAACAAAATCTCGGGCTGGAGAGATGGCTCAGTGGTTAAGAACACTTACTGCTCTTCCAGAGGTCCTGAGTTCAAATCCCAGCAACCACATGGTGGCTCACAACCATCTGTAATGAGATCTGGTGCCCTCTTCTGGGGTGTCTGAAGTGTACTTATATAGAATCATTAAATCTTTAAAAAAGAAAGAAAGAAAGAAAGAGAAAGAAAGAAAGAAAGAAAGAAAACAAAATCTCACTGTGGAAGCTGCAGTGTGTCACAGTGTGCAGGGCTGTACCCTTTTAGGTACAGCTTGATTTGCAAATCCTCATTGCAATGAATCAATGGTCTGGTTTGAAGCCTGCAGTTTCTTTCACACTATCAATACTAGATTTTCCCGGGCTTCCTCTCTGACATCCTGTTGCCCTGTGCCATGGAGATCTCACAGCTTTGGGTCTGCAGGACCGGCTCCTTCACAGGTGCCTGCAGTTCACAGATGGGGCAGATGTTGGGGTGGGTCAATTCAGAACCCTGTCCCTGTGGAAGCTGAGTTGGTCAGCATGCCAGTTTTTCTGAGCCGGCACCACCAGGACCAACCCTCCTGCTTTTGCCCAGGTCAGGGGCCGGGCCAGCTCTACCACTCTGGTGCCCTCCGTGCTGGCTCACCCTTGCTCCTGCCACCAGGGCCAGCCTGTACTGTGCTGCCCAGGTTCCACTCTCAGGAGTACTGCAGCCAGCGAGGGGAGGAGCCAGTTCTTCTGAGTGTGGTGGCCTGGAGAGGGGCAGGACCAGCTAGCTCATCACAGTGCTTAGACATCAATGCGGCCTCAGGCAGAAGTCCAGACCATGGTCTTGGGTGGTAACACAGACCTCAAACATCGACGCAGATCCTGGTTGTGACAGGATCAAAAACCCGGACACAGCCCTCAATTGTATCATAGGCAAGGATGTCACCACGGTGTCAGATGGCAGTCCAGGCCACTGACATCCATATGGCCTTTGGTGGTAACTTGGGCCACAGACATCATCACAGATCCTAGCTGCAGCAGGACCACGGACCCAGTCACGGTCCTCAGCAGTGGCAGACCAGGCTGGGACTTCACCGTGGCCTCTAGCGGCAGGACAGTCCCCTGTAGCAGCATCCTGAGACATCCACAAGCTCTCGGGTGGCAGCTCAGAAGTCACCATGGCCCCAGCTGGGCAGGTGGCTCATATCCTCACATCTCCGTTCCTCCTCTCTCCCCAGTGCACGCATCTCTTGGCTCCACCACCAGCTCTCCTTACTCCTCTCTCCCTCAAGCATTCACCCGTTGTAGCAATGCTGGGCGCTTGAGTGTCTCTCCTCCTCCTGTACTTACCTTTTTTTTTTTTTAAACAGATTTTTTTTTTTTTTCGGAGCTGGGGACCGAACCCAGGGCCTTGCGCTTCCTAGGCAAGCGCTCTACCACTGAGCTAAATCCCCAACCCTTTTTAAAACAGATTTTATGTTTTAGTTGGAATGAACTTCCTGTTTGTGACTTAAATTTTTTTCCTTGCCTGTTGAGTTTACCAAGTGTACAAGATAAACCAGTTTTGAGGTAGTCAATGTTTCTACCCCTTTCCCAAATCCTTGCAAGTTAGTGATTATCACACACGAAAAACACCAGATGGTGACTTATCTCCAAAATGTCCTTTTCAGAAACTTGTTCCTCATGTAAAAATATTTACGTTTATATGTATATACACACAGAGAGACACAGACACAGAGACACACATACACACAGACACATACACAGACACACACAGATACACACGCAGATAGACACACAGACATATACACATACACAGACACATACACAAACAGACACATACACACAGACACATACACACACACAGACACATACACACACATATACATACACAGACACACACACACACACACACACACACACACACACACACACACACACACACACACACACAACACACACACACACACACACACACACACACACACACACACACACACACACACAGAGTTCTCTTTTCTCCCGAAAGGTTGTCTGTCTATGCTAGCTGGGGAATGTGTGTTTTGGATTGGTTTTATGTGTTGCTTTGGGGACTGACTTGCTTTATCCCTGAGGTAGTCTCCTCCCATTGGATCTTGGGAGTTATTCTTCATGTTTACACAAGGGTGATAGTGGCCAACACCCTGGGTGACCAGTCCCTCAGACATATCTTCTTGCATGAGCTCCTTCTGATCCAGGGAGGAGTGTGCTTGTTGGGTGTCCCTATGAGGCCACTGTATGCCATGGGGTACTCCCCTGACACCTGCACATTTTTGGGTGGGAGGCAAGGAGTGCCTCTTGCCTTTGGGTCTTTCTCATTAGGTGCTCATTAAATTCCTAAGCTAGGGCTGGAGAGATGGCTCAGCGGTTAAGAGCACTGAATGCTCTTCCAGAGATCCTGAGTTCAATTCCCAGAACCCATATGGTGGCTCACGACCATGTGTAATGGGATCCGATGCCCTCTTCTGGTGCGTCTGAGGACAGCTACAGTGTACTCATATATATGAAATAAATTATAAAATAAAAAAAATTCCTAAGCTAAAGAAAAGCACAGGATTTTGCATTTGAGGGGGAATGTCAGGTGATAAAAGCCAAATCATTTCAAAACCAAAGAACCAAGGCAAACAAAACAGTGTCCCTTTCCAAATGCACACATATACATGCGTCTTAGTTTGGATTTTATCGATTAAAGAGTCACTAAGACCTCTTAAAGAGGAAAACATTTAATTGCATCTGGCTTATAATTTCAGAGGTTCAGTCCATTATCATCGTGGCAGGAAGCATGGCAGTGTGCAGGCAGCCATGGTGCTGGAGAAGCAGAGAGTTCTACATCTGGATCACATAGGTAGCAGAAGAAGGCTGTCTTCCATAGGCAGCCAACAGGAGGAGTTTGGGTGGAACTCCCTGGGTGAAACTTGAGCAAAAGACCTCAAAGCCCACACCCACAGCGACACACTCCCTCCAACAAGGCCACACCCCCTGAGAGTGTCACTGTCCATGAGCAAAGCATTCAAACACACAAGTTTATGGGGGCCAAACCTATTCAAACTACCAGGACACGCATACACACAGGCATACATACATACACACACAAACATGCATGTATACACACCTACATAAACATATAAGAGACCCAGTTGATCCTTTAAGGAGAGAAATCTACTCAGAATCTGTCAATTTACAAATTAGTTTCATCTAAAAACAATCTTAAAACATACCCACGACGTTTAACAAATGTTGGACCACCCAATCATCCAGGTTACAGAATTAACCACCTCAGGAGTTTTGTGGAAAACATGTTCAGCCGTGACTCTGGGACCCCTTTCCTCCCCGCTGAGAGCCCTGGCCTCGGGTCATAGCACAGTGTGATAAACTTTCTTCTCTGCCTTTTGGGAGGCTCCAAGTCTGAAGGAAGGCAGGCCTGACACAGAGAGGAAGAGGGGACACACTTCAGTCAGTTGGCCAGGGGTCAGCCAAGCAGCCTTGAACAGTGAATGTGGCCTCATAGAACTCCCAGACAGGGACAAAACACATACAGAGCTCCCTAGCGATGGTGCATGGATCTTTGCTGTGGGCGAATCCGAAGCCACAATTAGCTTTTGCGAGAGGCACAAGCAGCGTGTGCTAAGTGTAACCACCACAAATGGAAAGAAAATCCCTAAAAGAAGACCTGGAAGAAAGCTGTTGGCACAGGCTCGCAATCTCAGTACTGTGGAGATTAAGGTAAGAGGACTGGAGTTTGAGGTCAGCCTGGTCTATAGGGAAAGACCCTGGTCTTAAACAAAAATGGTGACGGTATAGGTCAGTTGATGGAGTGCTTGCCTAGCATGCAAGATGCTCTGGGTCTGCTCCCCAGTACTTGATAAACCAGACATAACGGTGCATCCCTGTGATCCTCTAACTCAGATACAAGAGGATCAGAAGTTGAAGTCTTTCTCTCAGCCCGGCCTAGTAAGAGTACAAATCCAATCCCATCTACGTCAGATCCTGGTTACAAACAAACAAACCCCAAACAAGTAGCCAGACTTGGAGGCTCACTCATAATGCCAGAATTTAGTAGGACAACAATTCGCCAGGCATTCGAAGCAATCCAGGGGAATGCAATGACTTTCCAGGCCAAGCTTCACTTCGCTGTAAGACACTGTCTCAAAAGAGAACAGCCTCCTCCCGTGGTGGTTTGAATGAGAGTGGCCACCATAGTCTCATACATTCCAATGCTTAGTAAACAGTTGGTGGGCTGTTTGGGAAGGATTAGAGGGGCTAGCCTTGTTAGAGTAAGTGTGTCATGGGGAGTGGGTTTTGAGGTTTCAAAAGCCCACACCAGGCTCCATCTCCCCCCCCCTCCCTCTCCCTCTCTCTCTGCATGATGCCTGTGGATCAGATAGGGCTCTCCATCCAGTGCCAGGCCTGTCTGCTTCCTGCCATGATGATAACGGGATACTTCTCTGAACCGTGAGCAAGCCCTTAGTTAAATATTTCCTTTCATAATCTTCTTTAAATTATTTCCATAACCAAGGGTTTACCTTGTTCATGGTGTCTCTTCACAGCGATAGCACTGTAACTAATGCACCTCCCAAGAAAACAAATAAGAACACCAAACCAAACCAAATTCCAATCCAAACCAAACCAAAACTGTCAGTCACGTGATGCATGCTTCCCAGTCCTAGTCCGAGGGAGGTAGAGTGAGGGCGATCAGGACTTCGAGGTCATTCTCAGTTACACAGCAAGTTGAAGGCCATTCCAGGGCATAAGAGACTCTGTCTCAAAACAAACACCAGGAGGAATAAAGGAAAACAGAAACGGAAGTAATTCAGGCTTTTCAAATGACAAGAATAAAAAAACAAAAACAGGGCTGGAGAGATGGCTCAGTGGTTAAGAGCATTGACTGTATTTCCAGAAGTCCTGAGTTTAATTCCCAGCAACCACATGGTGGCTCACAACCATCTGTAATGGGATCCGATGCCCTCTTCTGGTGTGTCTGAAGACAGCTACAATGTACTTATAATAAATAAATAAATAAATAAATAAATAAATAAATAAATAAATCTTTAAAACCCATTCTTTTTTTAAAAAAGATTTATTATTTATTTATTTATTTATTTATTTATTATCTATTAGTACACTGTAGCTGTCTTCAGACACACCAGAAGAGGGCGTCAGATTTACAGATGGTAGTGAGCCACCATGTGGTTGCTGGGAACTGAACTCAGGACCCTTGGAAGAGCAGTCAGTGCTCTTAACCAGTGAGCCATGTCTCCAGCCCCCTCATTCTTCACTCAGGGCGTCTCTTAATTAATAAGTGAGCACAAAGCTATTGGTGGTGAGTGTCTCTTCCAGCCCAGTGCTCTGGACCCACTGCCAGAGACATGAAAACACTACTTTAAATTCAAATGAAAGATTCCAAAATGTCTCGGAGGGCACACACAAGTGAAGAATATTTTGGAAAACCTTTTACTGGACTGGTTTTAGGGGCGTGGTTAGAATGGGTTGGTTTTAGTGGGTTGGTTATAGTGGATTGCTGATATAACTCCTGCTTAGTGCTCACTAGGACCTGAGTTTACTCCCCAGCACACCAGAAAATAGACACGGAGGGAGGATGAACTTCACACTTCTGAACTGTGGAATCGAAACCTTTTATACCCCCCTCCCAAACCCCCCCTCCCTCCTCGACCCAGCTCCTGTGGCAGTGGTTAGTCCCGAACGCGTGAGTTGTAGAGTGTGAACCGGTCCTTCCTCGTCCTCTGCCTCCACTCTCACTGATCTTTTCTCAGCATGCCTCTCTCCACCTGTCCTGCTGCTACCGTGTGATACCAGAGGAAACCTTTACTTACTTGATCACCAGATCTACCTACCGGGAACCTCGAACTCAAATCGACTTCCGTTCCCTATAAACTACCCTGCCGCATTTCCGGTGCTACAGTCACGGGGCAAGCTGGCAGTTGTTGATGTAGTTCAGGAGTCCTGAATGCCCATCGATTTGAGTTCTGTTTTGGTTTTGCCCTAAGGAGGGGAATAAGAGGTGGTGAAGGGAAGGAAGTGGGAAGGAGCGGGGGAGGGGAGAGAAGGAGGGAGATGGGGGAGGGGGGGGCGATGAACAGAGTGTGTAGAGCTCACGATGAAGTTCTGGCCTTACTTGACCGGGTCAAACAGTAGGAGCTTTCACCCTGTGGTTCCCCATGGACGAACAGAGTGCACAGATAACCCTCAGCCACTGGAGTGCGCTGTTGATCAGCTCTTTCGCAGCCTCAGGCAGTGGGGGCTCGAACCTCAGTCATCACCTGACTTATTCTAACCCCAGCCACCTCTAGAGGGGTATATGGACCCTTTGTCACCAGGTAAAGTAAGGCGTATTGTAGGAAAAGCAGCGAGATTCTGTGTGGACTATTAATTCACCTGGAGTTAATGAAATCAGGGAAAATAAAGGTCTGGCTGTATTAAAAATAGCTCAACCAGTGATATTGTTATGGGGTTGGTGTCCCCTGGGAAAAGTCCATAGACTCAATCCAATTATAATTAAAAGGTTTATTGATTAGCTGCTAACAGGACAGCCTCTGAGCCAAATTTGAGATTGCCACAACAGACGGGTATGGGGAAAGACTTTTAAAGGGGAAAGTCACATGAAGACCTTCAATATCTACCCAAGCAAGCTTTAACTGCTCTGTTCTGCCAAATTAAGTGGTTGAGACATTTCAAAACAATTTTTGGGCATCTGCGACTTGCAAGGCCAAAAAAAAAAAAAAAAAAAAAAAAAAAAAGGCAGTTAGTCATATGATAAGTAGTCATGGCTGTATATTTTTGGGTGGGGGTCACTGAGGCGGGGTTACTGGGAACTTACCTTCCAGGGACTGGGAGTCGAGACAAACAGCTACTGAGAACCAAGATGGATGTCTAGCATCAAATGAAGTTTCTTTAGCCATCACGACACTCCCCGATGTTATGTGAAAACGTGGCCATGGCTTAGCTCCATGAAGACAGAGTTTTGGGGTCCTCAGTTCACGCTTACCGGATACAAAGAATAATGGAGAATTACCCAGAAACGAAGCTGTGCTTAAACGGTACAGTGTTTCTTGGATTTCTCTACCCCAGGGCTAATGTGTTGGTAATTGTGGAATGACATCCCCTCCTCGACACCCCCACCTTCTTCAGTCAGCTACTGCTGTACTGTATGTAGGAGAGGAGAGAACAGCCTCCCTGCCCTGGGCTTCCCAGGGTCCTCTGAGGGGAAAGATGTCCTATTTGAGACTCAATGGCAGGTCACTAGGCCGTGAAGTGCAGGACTCTAGGTACAGAACAAACAGAAAATTCCTTTCTCTGCAGTCAACACATCCGATTTTTGTGGACTGCTAAGAGCTGAAGGAGAATGGTTGCGTTGTTTTAGAGTCTAATACAGGAAAGCGCTTCAGTGACTCTCATTTAGCTGTGAGTATTGTGTGTGACTCACTCAGGGCAAAGAAGTGACTTAAAGGAGAACAATAAGGCACCTTTCCCTCAGATTAGTCCTTATTCTATTTGTGTGTGTGTGTGTGTGTGTGTGTGTGTGCGCATCTGTGTGTCTATAGGTGTTGCACATATGTACATGGGTACATCTGTGTATAGGAATGTGTGTATGTGTGTATGTGTGAATACATATATATATATTTGTGTTGTTTCTATGTATGAGCAGGTGTGTGTACATGTACATGCATATGCATATATGTATGCATGTGTATGTATGCATGCCTATGTACATATGTACATATGTGTGTATGTATATGTGCATACAAGTTATGTGTGTGAGCATGTGCACATGTGTGTGTATACGTGTAGATACATGTGCATGTTTGTGTGTCCACATGTATGTGTGTGTACATAAGTGTGCATGTGTGTATGTTTATGTGTGTATATTTGTGTAAATGTGTGTGTACTTTGTGTGTGTTTGTGTGCATGTATGCATGTGTACATGTGTATGCATGTTTCTGTATATATGTGTATATTGTTTCTATGTAAGGACAAATACATATATGTGTTTATGTGTTTGTGTGTGTGTATGTGTGTGTATGTGTATTTGCTAGGCCTCAGACTCTGTTGACATTGGCTTTTGATAAGTGTTCAGATTAGACGAGGCTGGTAGGCCAGAGAGATGCTGTAGGTTGATGTCATTATGCAGGTGAGGGCAGACAAGATAAAACGAGGCCTGTCATTGGGCAAGAAGGAAGGGCGGCAGGAACAGAGGTTTTAGAAGGGAGGGAGAAGCAGGGAGAGGAAGCGAAGAAGAAGAGCGGGGAGAACATGGCGGCAGGTGTTGATTCTTCTCTGTGCATAGTTACAGGTTGTTGTGACTATTTTTAAGGGATGGGTGCATACAGGATTTTGTGCTGTCTAGATGGGCAATTATCTCTTATCGATTGGATCAGAGGATATTGTGTGATGCGCTCTTTCATGTAGCAACTTAATTAAGTTCAAGAGTGTGTGCGGTGGCTGGGTGCATGGGCCGCCATGGAATTGGGATGTGTATGCCTGGCGTGGTGGCAACCTGACAAGGGGACTGTGAGTGAGGATGGGGTGGTGTGGCAGGGTACCACCGTGGAACGGCTCCATCAGAGGGAGCCGGGGAGAGAAAGTGCAGAGCGGTACACGTGGGAACCAGACACCACGTGTGCGCCTTTTTTATTTTTACCACAACAAGATGCTGGCAGGCTGAGTCCCTGCCTTCCAGGCCTGGGTTCAGTTGGGATGGAGAGCGATACTTGAGAGAAGTTTGAGGTGGAAGGGGGAATGATGTAGATGAATAACTCATATACAGAATTATAAAAGAGTTAAAAACACTTCCTTCCCACCAATTACCCAGTAACCAAATCTACCATGGTTTCCTTTCTCTGTGGGTTCTGAGGACTCACATTTGTGTGGTAAACCCTTTCCCACTGACTGAGCCTTCTTCCCAGTTCTCCTGAGTTCTTTGACTCAGATTAGGCACCAGGAGAGAGCAGCCATTACTGCAGTCACAATCATTCCCTGAGCATCTGATGCTTGTGATGAGACCTGATGATGTCTATCCTCATCCACAGTGGTCTCCAAAAACCCAAATCTATTCAACGAGTAAAGTCATACTTTGTGTGTGTCCCCTATGCCATGAGGGAGACGGTTGAGCATGTCCAAACTGCACCCCGCTTTCTCTCCCGTTTTCATGATGCACCACACCGACAGATTTGATAAAGACCTCTGATATGTCTCAAGTCTAAAAAGATCATTTGATCGATTTCCCAGGTCACTGTCAGGAGAAGAGTGCCCTTTCAAAATTAAACCATTGGCCCGAAGCTTCGAACTTACTGCCACCGGTTGTCACCATCATGATTGGGTTGCAGGAACCTGTCTCTTCTTGTTTTTTTCCCTACCCTATGTGGCCCCTCAACTGCCGGCCTTATTCATTTGCGTCCTAGATCCCGAAGGCTAGCTATGCGCGCATCCGGAACCCCAGCCCAGGAAGACCTTGGCTAACGTCCCCAGTGATGACGTATGTGAAAAAGCAAACCCTATGGGCACGTTGCCTGTCCACCCAGAGTCTCTTCACATCAGCGGCACAGCTGCTTATCCATTTGTGGAGCGGGCAGTTGAGGTGGGGTTTTACCGTAGGGAACTTCTACTGGCTTCTTCCGGTGGCCGGGATCACTGAGGACAGGCTACCTGCTTCTACCCAGGCCTGACTGCTACCTGCTGTGAGTGCAGAGCAGTGTAGACTAGCTGGTGAGAATGAGGCTACAGTTTGCCAGGGATGCTCCCCTCCTGCTCACAGGGAGACTGCAGGGGATGGGATTGGCTCAGAGGCACTCCAGGCCTGAGTGCTGCCTCCCTATTGGCTCCCTCGGGAAAGTGATATGTTCTAGCCTGCCGGAAGCCCAATAGGGTCCTTAAAACCTGGACTTAGGGGCTGGAGAGGTGGCTCAGTGGTGAAGAGCACCGACTGCTCTTCCAGAGGTCCTGAGTTCAAATCCCAGCAACCACATGGTGGCTCACAACCACCCGTAATGGAATCCGATGCCCTCTTCTGGTGTGTCTGAAGACAGCTACAGTGTACTCATATACAAAATAAATAAATAAGACAGCTCAGAGATTAAAAGCACTTGCCGGGTTGGAGAGATGGCTCAGTGGTTAAGAGCACTGACTGCTCTTCCTGAGTTCAACACCCAGCAACCACATGGTGGCTTACAACCATCTGTAATGAGAGCTGGTGTGTCTGAAGACAGCGACAGTGTGCTTATATATAATACATAAATAAATCTTTAAAACAAAACACTTGTCATATAAACAAGAGGAATGGAGTTTGTATTCTCATACACATGATAGCAGATTGGCCTGTTGCCCAGTGCACCTATAAATTCTTGCTCAGAAGGTAGAAATAGGATCTCAGAGCAAGCTGGCTCATGAGACTGTATTGTAGACTGTATTGGCTGTATTGTAGAGCTCTGGGTTTGATTAACAGTCCCTGTCCTAGAGAATAAAGAAGAGAATGAACTGGAGTGATATCTCAACAGCTAGGGGCACTGGCTGTCCTCCCAGAGGACCAGGGTTTGAGGCTCAGTACCCACTTGGGGGCTCACAATGGTCTCTGATTGGCCCACTATTTGGCGTGTGACCTTGTTGAAGTAGGTGTGTCACTGTGGGCATGGGCTTTAACAGCCTTGTCTGACTTAGCCAGCTCAGTCAGCTAACAGGGTCTCAAGAGAGGGAGTGAGGATTGAAAAAGAAAAACATTTAGACAGAATTGTAACACGACTCCAGCCAGTGCTGAGGCTGAAGCCACTTTATTTCTCTCCAGGCTGCTTTTATATCATTCCAGGTACAGCCAAAAAACACACGGTCAGTTCTTAGATCAAAGACAAAGTAATCAAATGAAGAGGTAAACGAAGAGATCACACAAGATAGTAATCAAGTAAAGCAGTAAACAAAGCCCCACAGTCACTGTTTCTAATATTCTTATACTACTACTTCCTTGTCTGAGTCCAGTGACAAATGCCAGATGCCTAGAAGCAGCACCAAAAGCTCTCAACACTCATCCTAGCTGCCTAGAAGCCAGTCTTCTGCTAGCAGCCTTCAGATGAAGACAGAACCCTCATTTCCTCCTGCACCATGCCTGCCTGGATGCTGCCATGCTCCCACCTTGATGATAGTGGACTGAACCTCTGAACCTGTAAGCCAGCCCCAGTTAAATGTTGTCCTCATAAGAGTTGCCTTGGTCACGGTGTCTGTTCACAGCAGTAAAACCCTAATACACCAGGCTCTCTCTTCTGATCTCCACAGGGACCAGGCACACCTGTGGCACACAAACATTCATGCAAGCAAACTGCCCACACATGTTTTCCTTTAATTTTAAAAATTAAAAGGTAGAAGAATGGTTGAGGAAGATTCCTAAGGGCCAGAATTTTGGACACACCAGAGACCTGTGCCATAGCTGTTACGTTCGGCGTATGTGTAAAAGAAAGAAACAAACAAAAGCGAGTTTGTCTGCTTGCTACCTGTCTCTCTTGCTGGACTCAAATTATTAATGTTGTTTTTATTATTAGTCATTAATGCATTTATTATTAATTCTGAATACTGCTTCTTTCTCCTCCTCCTCCTCCTCCTCCTCCTCCTCCTCTTCCTCCTCCTCCTCTTCCTCCCCCTCCTCCTCTGCCACTGAGGCCGCCGAGGGATTTGAAGGGCATTGTGGATAGGGGCAACATTGTGGAATATGGGAACCAAGCAGACAAACCTATCTCAGAAAATATCAGGTGACTGGGACTTCCTGATAAGCTTGAGGCTGGGGAGTTTCACAAGAATTTGCTGAGTAAACACCCTATTCAGGAAGTGTTCCAACCACAGTAAGAGTGGGTCCCTCCCCACCAAGGGCCTCCAATGAATTCAAAGGACAATAGGCAGCCACCAATGAATTTAAAAGGTAATAGTCCCCACCAATGAGAAATAACCAACTCATGCTGTAACCTAAAGCCTATACCCTGAAAAAGTATAAAGAGTGTGGGCCTTTGTTCTTCATGGTCACCTCTGCCTCGATTGCAGAATGACCCCAGTGCACTGGATCAGTAAACCTCTTGCTTATTGCATTGATCTCCATCTCTGTGTCTCTGTGAGTGGGACGTCCCGAATGTAGGGCTCAGAGGGCTTTTCTCGAGTCTTACAACATCACCTTTTAATGTGAAGGACAGATTCAGTGCTTCTGAAATCTCTAATCTGCAACCTCTGCGAGAAGCCTCCCAAACCCCCGAGGGAGTTAGGTAGCCCCCTTCTGCACAGACACCACAAGAGCCATGCCCACCAAAAGGACACACACACCCCACCCCCAACCCCCACACAAAGCATGCCTGGGATGGTTGAACACAACCCTGGGTATACAGCACAAGCAGAGAGAACTGCTTGGAAGCAGGTACCCCTAGGGGCAGGGGCTGGGTCTACCCACAGTTATTTATTCGTTTATTCAATGGTTAGTTTGGTTTTTATTGTTGCCAGATGTGCTGATTAAAGGGAAAACTGAGTCCTAGGAGGTGGCTCAGGGGTTCAGAGTGCTGCCACTCTAGCAGAGAACCAGAGTTCTGTTCCCAGCATGCATGTCTTCTGGCTAACAACTGCCTGTAGCTCCCTCTTCTGGACTTCTTGTGCATCTGCACATAAATGGCATGCACACACAGACACACATGTGCACATAAATAAAAAAATATATGTAAAGAGAAAACTGAAATTGTAGCAGCTCAGCCTGGCCCCATCTTGTGTTCAGATTTCCACACGAGCACATGTTTTTTTGTTTTGTTTTGTTCGTTAGTCGTCCCCCCCCATGTTTGTCTAGAACATTCTAAATGCATATGTTGTCACCATGCTGCACACCAGCACTGCAATGGTTAATTGGATTTTTCTTTGTTCTTTTGGAGATGGGACTCAGGAACTGGCATTTGCTAAGCAAGGACTCTGGTGGTGGCTCTTACCTCCAGCCCTTGGTTAGCTGTTGGCACTCATGAACCATTATTCTTCCTTCTTGGGGACAAGTACTGGCTAGTCCTAGTACTGCTGGTGCCTGAACCAGGGGAGAGGCAGGCTGCCTGCCTGGCTTCCCAGTGCTAATTACAGTGACAAAGACAGCGGGGTGGTTTCTTCTAAAAACACAGAAATGGGAATGTATTTTGTTTTAGCGGCTTGTCTGTGGCAGCTGCCTGTGATTTGTTTAGTGCTCTAGCAGGGATGTGACTTTGCCAGCTGCAGATCGTTTCATGAGTGTTTGACGTCTGGAATTCTGGGAACTCTTGAGAGGGTATGTGAATGCTAGCAAGCCAACGGCCTGTCGGTTGCTGTCGCTCACAGTTGGTTAAGTAGCAGTGCACAAAAAAGAAAGAAGAAATGGAATATCCTGATGGTGAATATCAAACTGGTCCCAAAGAACTCAGTGCCTCAATCTGCAGGACGTAGACTAAGGATAACTGTTGGTATCAGGAATTGCCCTTACCTCCAACAGCAACACCATTTGGTCACTGTTGCCAGGGTAATGGCCAGACATTCCCAGAAAACCTTTCGGCTCAATTGGCACCTCCACCTGGGAGTAGTTACATCACATTCCAAATAAAAGGCAGACATAGTCTGCTCTCTCTCTCTCTCTCTCTCTCTCTCTCTCTCTCTCTCTCTTTTCTCTTTTCTCTTTTCTCTTTTCTCTTTTCTCTTTTCTGTTCTTTCTCTCTCCCCTTCCCCTTGTCTCGTTCTCCTATTAAATCTGTCCATCTGTCCACATGGAACCGTGTTGGTGTTGGTTTGGTGTGCTTTATCTGGACCAGCTGATATTTAACAACAACAATAACACACCTCCTTTTCCCTTTTATCCTATTCTCTTCTGTCTAGTGTTAAGGAGTTGAAAGGTGGAAGAAAAAAAAAAAAAGAACCTACAAAGTAGCAAAGGACCAGCTACAGGTCAGGTGGTCAATCCCTGAAGTAAACCATTAGGGACTAAGACAACAGACCTTCTCAACCTATCTAGAAAACAAGAAATTGAAAAGGTTGAAATCTCAGCAGGAACCAAAATCTCTTTCTTGCATTGGCAAGAGATAGAAGTGGAGATTCCCTACTGTATAGTTCTTGGGCTGGGAGGTAGAAAGGGTTCAGCTGGAGAGCGGTCTGACTGGGAAGGCAAGGGGGAGACCCTGCAGGCTCTGTGTCCTGGGGCGCTTATCAGCTCCCACACATGGTGTTTCTGCCCTCTGCTGTGCACAGCACTCTCTAGGGAGACATGGGCTTCCCTGATGTCACAGGTGAGGAAGCTGAACCTTGAGTGGGTAAGCCCTTTGGCAAGTAGATCATTGAGAAAAAGATTATGCAGACTGTGTGCTGAGCCCGCAGCCCGTCTCTGCACAGTCCCTTTTGCCTGATCTGAGATGCTGCAGCCTGAATCACTGGAGTGGGTGCCCTGGGGCTTCTGCTCCTCAGCTATTCTATCTGCTGAGATAGGACAGAGCCCTATCATTATCATAAAGGAGGACACTTGGCAACAGGTGTGGTATGATCTTCTGTGACTTTATGTAGAAACTCAGTTCTTAAAAATCTTGTTTCCTCTGAAGTTGAAATAATGTTTGGGACTAACTTGATTTATTTCTCATTTGAATGTAAGCTTCACCAAAGAGGCTGTTAAACCAAGAAGGAAATGGTGAGTTTCCCCAGTCTGTGACCTCCCAGTGAAGGGTTCTATGAGCTTCCAGGACCAGACAGGCAAACACCAGTGGACAAAAACCACAGAGAAGATTGAGGGGGGGATGTCTCAGGATTTCACAGAGACACAAAAAGGCATTTTTAAAGGTAATATTTATTGTTGGTAAAGAACACAGTTCAATTGCATATACAAAGCAAGAACATTTAATTGTTTCAAATACATACAGGCTTCCACATGAGCAGAATGGTGCATTTAAAAAAGATCATCTATGTGCTAAGAAAGTAATTGTATTTCTTTGCGAGAAATGCAAAGGAAAATTTTAATATTTTTTACTATTATTTTATTTGTTCATCTACACATGGGTGCTGTGTTGTATATACACCTGTAGGCCAGAAGAGGGCAGAAGATCCCTTAATAGATCACCGTGAGACACCATGTGGTGGGTGAGAATTGAACTCAGGACCTCTAGGAGAGCAGCCAGTGCTTTTAACCGCTGAGCCATCTCACCAGCTCCAAGGGGGGGGTGGGTGTTAAAGTTCACTGTGCTGAGTTCTGAATCCCAGCACTTGGGAGGCAGAGGCAGGCAGATCTCTGAGTTCAAGGTCAACCTGGTCTACAGAGTGTGTTCCAGGACAGCCAGGGCTACACAGAGAAACAAGAAACAAATAAGAAAATTGATGGCCATTGTACAGAATGCTATGGGAACTTCCTGATACTATCAAATTTAAAAGAAACTGTATCAAATATTGTCCGTTCTTCACATGATTTTTTTTTTCTTTATTTTTTTTCGGAGCTGGGGGCCGAACCCAGGGCCTTGCGCTTGCTAGGCAAGCGCTCTACCACTGAGCTAAATCCCCAACCCCTTCACATGATTTTTTAACTAAAAATTTCATAGTGTTCATTTGAAAGCATACACAGAGCTGGGATATTTATCCAGTAAATTCACACTTATTATGTAAGGGTGAACCCAGCCAATCCCAGTTCCCCTGGGCTGAATTGTCACTGAGTCACGAAAAGCAGTTCCCAGACACCTTGGCCCCCACAGGTCTGATTTGCTGTGGTTCACCTGTGGCCTGTTTGCTTGCTAGGCAGGAGCTAAACCTCCTGAGACACATGGCCACTGCCTGATGAGGTTTGGGAAATCTACACTTTATGGTTGGAAACTGCACATGAAGGGAAAGAAAGGGCTTGCCTGCCAGACAGGAGAGAGACAAGCAGCAGCAGGGGATGCCCCACCTCTGGAGTTTGCTTAAGGTCCAGGCGCCTGAGGAGCCTCAGAGAGAGGCCCTGGGTGTCAGAACTGTTGTTGATAAACCTTCTCACCTCACTGTTACTTGCTCTGCAGCAGGCCTTTGTGGTCCAGGCTGAGCCATTTACTCCCCATCAAAGGAAGAGCTTGGCATTGTCACCCCAGACAGAGCTGCTGCATATCTGCCACCAAGGAGACCCAGCAGGGAGGGCTTGCCTGGCAGAGGCTGAGTGGGGCAGGGGGAGA
This sequence comes from Rattus rattus, assembly GCF_011064425.1. Lineage (NCBI taxonomy): Eukaryota > Metazoa > Chordata > Mammalia > Rodentia > Muridae > Rattus > Rattus rattus. The sequence goes on from NC_046157.1 coordinate 110,750,071, forward strand.
GGATTCTCTCTTGTTATCTCTGTAAGAGATAAGACTGGAGTCACTGATCCTGCCTCCTGGGGGGCATCCCTAACTCACAGTGTGTGGGAACCAGGACCTCCCTGGCCCAGGACAGGACTGCATGCTGTCTGTCCCCTGTCCTCCTCTGGGACAAGCTATCACAGAGGAAATGACCTGATACAGATAGGTGTGGGGATTCTCTGAGCATGGCTGAGAGCTCCCTGGGATCAGAGGGGAAGCAGATGTGGCTTATCCCAACTCCTGGGTGCTTGGCTGAGGCACTTTCTGTCTGTCTGGTCTTTTCTCTCCTGGGTACACCATGGAGTGAAGCCATACTGTGCTTGTCCTCTGGGTCCTGGTAGCACAGACACAGGACCAACAAGGGGCTAATGAGACCTCATGAAACTAGAAAGATTCTCTGCCACAGGTGAAATGAGCCCATTTAAACCAGATTAGATTAGATTAAAGGTAGGTTTATTGGGCAGCTGCTCTCAGGGTGAGTTTACCAACCCCAAGGACTGAGGACTAGTCAGGGGAGGCCATGGATGCGTGGTGGGGAAGAGGAGAAAGAAAGAAAATGCTCACTCACTCTCAGAGGGAGAAGAGAAGAGAGCAAGAGAATAAAATGTCTGGATAATATAGGGAAGAAGCTCTAAGGGAAGGGCAGCCCAGCCCCTGATCTGGAAAGTTCAGGGTTGGGGTCAGGGTGTGCCAGAGAGGGAGTGAGGGATGCTGGGAGAACCTGGAGCCTGGGTCTGCTTTGTTATGTAAAATATGCACCTCAGCCCCTTGTCCAGGTCTGGAAATCAAACTGCTTCTTATAGCAAAGGACATCACCAGTACAGCCATTGGTTCCCTATGCAGGACAACGCGCATGCATGCAGGAGTGTGTGTGTGTGTGTGTGTGTGTGTGTGTGTGTGTGTCTATGTAGAGGTGAGAGGACCACTTTTGGGAGTTAGTTCTCTCCTTCCACTGTGTAGATTTTAGGCATTGAACTCATGCTGTCAGGCTTGGTGAAAGGAACCTTTACTGACCCAGCCATCTCTTTGGTCCATTACTTTTTATTACAAGCATTGAGTCTCTTGAGTTCAATAAAAGGTAGAGATCCTAAATTTAACTTTGCCTGTTTTGTGAATGTTGCTTGTTTTATCTTGACAGCTTTATAATGTGTATGCACACTTATTTAGTTACTATAGTATCTTGATAATGAGAAGAAATGCGTGTGTGTTTAAAATCAACACAGGAATAAAATGAATTTACTAACAAGCACTAATTTAGGAACAATCAGGGGACCAGGAACGAGGACAGAGTCAGGAATGCCACTGTGCTCTCAGACAACAAAACTGAAGTTGCACTGCTGACTTCCTTACTTGCCCCTCCCTCTTTTTCTGGAAAAAAAGAACATAGATAGCAAATTTCTAAAGATAAAACTGTTTAACGAGAAACCTACAATCTCAGTTTTGGTAACATTTGTTCAGCTCTACAAAAAATCTCCATGGGGTGGGCATTAAAAGACCACTCTAGTCCTGTAGGCAAGGTTGTGACAGCACTGCCTGCCCTGTGTAAGCTATGGTATATGCAGTGGAGCCTCCATAGCAGGAGCCAGAGGCTTCAGTAGGACCAGTGATAGAGTTCGTCCCTTTATCTCTGCCGACTATTGAATTTCTCCCAGGGGGAGAGGGAGCTCCAGTAACAATCTCAGAACATTATTTGTAACAATTGGAATCTGTTACATTGTTACATTAGATTAGTTGTTAATGCTGGGTAGCACCTTTATCTTTCCGAGATCAAAAACAACCCGGCTCAACACTGACAAAATGTGTTTCAGAGGGAGCGAAGCTTGTAAAAGCGTTTCTAACTATAGGCTGCTTCTTGAGTTGTTTTTATCATTCAAATTTTAAATTCTTTGGGCCTTCTTATTTGTTTGTTTGTTTGTTTGTTTGTTTGCCTTAGAATCCACCTTTATTTGAGAGACCAGATGGGTTACCCTAGGACCTGGCTGCCATCCTTGAAGCCGTGCAACCCTCAGACCAGCAATCTGTCCTGCCAGTGCCCTGAAATACAGCTTAAGTGCCAGACCCTTCTTGTAGTTACTGAAGGTACAGGTGGGAGGGCGCCCTGAAGGCGTGTATGCTATTACACCTTCATTAAAAAAGAAAAAGACAGCAACACTCCATGTCCCTAGTGCTGGGTAGGCTTCAGGGGGCTGTGAGACCTACAGCAGCATGGGATGTGTACAGTCAATCCATCCATTCTGAGGGGCAGAGGGTGGCACATGGATGCCAAAACTTGGCTTTGTAAAAGTTGCATGATAGAATGGGCTCTAGGACTCAGGCCACTATGAAGGTTTGCATATGCTTGGCCCAGGGAGTGGCACTATTAGGAGATGTGGCCTTCTTGGAGTGGGTGTGGCCTTCTTGGAGTGGGTGTGTCATTGTGGGTGTGGTCCTTAAGACCCTTATCCTAGCTCCCTGGAAGCCAGTCTTCTGTTCGTCTTCTAAATAAGATGTAGAACTCTCATCTCCTCCTCACCAAGCCTGCCTGAACACTGCCATGCTCCCACTTTGAAGAAGATGGATTGAACCTCTGAACCTGTAGTACAACCCTAATTAAATGTTGTCCTCATAAGAGTTTCTGTGGTTACGGTGTCTGTTCACAGCAGTAAAGTCCTAACTTAGACACCGTTTGTATTTCGTCTTCCTGTCAGCAGGCTTGGGAGTCTCAGAGGTACACAGGAGTCTCTTGTCCATTCTCACCTTGATGCCAGAAAACTCACAACAGTGATGGAAAAGAGAAAATGTCAGTGACTGCCATCTGGCAAGGAACACAGAGCCACCTTCCACCATCTGACATGCATGGCAACTGGGCTCCAAGTCAGGTTTATGCAGGAACTTGGCCAGCGTCTCAGCCCCAGAAGACACTCCACTTGACAGTCACTCTTTAAACCCTGCACATCCTTGACAGAGTCAGACCAAGGCTGCTGTCTTAGGGTTTTACTGTTGCAATGAAACACTGCGACTAAAAAGCAAGTTGAGGGTGAAAGGGTTTATTCACCTCATGTTTCCCCATCCCTGTTCATCATTAAAGGAAGTCAGGGCAGGAACTCAAACAGGGCAGAAACCTGGAACAGGAGCTGATGCACAGGCCAGAGAGGGATGCTGCTTACTGGCTTGTTCCCCATGGCTTGCTCAGCCTGCTTTCTTGTAGAACCCAGGATCATCAGCCCAGGGATGGCACCAAACACAATGGGCTGGGCCCTTCCACATTGATCACTAATTAAGAAAATGCTTTACAGTTGAGTCTCAGGGAGGCATCTCCTTAACTAAGGTTCCTGCCTCTCAAATGGCTCTAGTTTGTGTCAAGCTGACACACAAACCCTTCCAGTAGAGCTGATCACACAGTGGGACACGGTCAGGCACATCTGTGGGTCACATCCTGTGCTAAATCTGCTCGATGGATTTAAGGCCAGGGAGAAACCTCCTTGGCACAAAGCCTTCTCCTCTTCAGGGGCCACAGTGGGGCAGGAAGTAGGTAGAGATTTTCCACAGCTTGACTTTATAGCGTCCCTCACATTCACTGTCAAATCTGTAGATATGATTGATGCCGGTATAATCTCCATGCTTCTTATGAAGGTACTTATTCTCGGGTGGTATTTGTTCTTAGAGGTTAACAGCAGGCAGATGGCCTCCACATAGCCCACTACCACTGCCAGGGTCCAGCCTCGGCCTAGGAATGGAGTTCTCAACTGGAAGCAGGGCATAATAAATATACACAGACTACTCTTTGGGTACAAACTGACAGGCAATTTCAAGGCTTAAAGTTACTCTCTTTCCTCTCTCTCTCTCTCTCTCTCTCTCTCTCTCTCTCTCTCTCTCTCTGCTCCCTCACTTGCAGCTCGAGGCTGCACACTGTATTCTCTTACACACTCTTTTTCTCCATTATGCTTTTCTTTTCTCGAACTCCCACACTTATGCACACCTCTGTTCCTTACCTTTCATAGTCACACACAATCTTCATACACACCTCACATTCTCTCTTGTTCTTCTCATGTTCTCTCTCTCTCTCTCTCTCTCTCTCTCTCTCTCTCTCACACACACACACACACACACAATCTCATGCACACCCCCCCTCTCTCCCACGTGACCTCTACATGCTTGCACATGTTCACACATGTTCTCTCATTTGCTCTCACACTCGCTCTCTCACTCCCTCTCTAGCCTTTCTCTTGCCCCTGTCTTTTATTGACACTCCAAAAGCAGGTTGAAAAAAGACATTGTATAACCACTGCCAAATCAAATTCAAGAGAATAACCACATCCCACAAAGAATTAAGAATCACAATTGTTCCCCAAAGTTTCAAGCTTCCCCTATTCCCAGGCCTATGGCCAAAATAATAATAATTGCAAACTTATCATTATTTAAACTTTAACTTTTGACTTATTATACTTCAGAGCTCAGAGCTCTGAGGTCAGCTACTTGCATTGTCCTGTGAAGCTCCAATGATAAATGACATGGGCAAAGCTGCCAGGCAGTGGCCAGAAAGAATCAAGTTAACCCTTAACTCGGAGGTTCCGCTAGCTTTCTGTTCCTTGCTTTGCACACAATGACTCTCGTAAGAGTCCCAGTATTTTGACTTAGTTTTACTAGTATATAATTTTATATATTCTATACTTCCTTATCCAGGAACCATTCTCAAATGTTATGTAAAACGTTATTTCCTGACTTCAATAACTTTTTCCTTTCTTGGGGTCCCAATGTTGGCTCAAATTCATTTTCTAATAATCTCTTCAAAGTTTCTTTGCAAGTCAGGTATTAATCTGGAACTACCATTGTGCACTTATTACATTGTTTCCAAAATGAGAACACACAGCATGCACCTGGGCCATTAGGGCTGTGCTGTTCCTCTATGCCTCAATTTCCAATTGTTTAAGAATCATTACATCAAGGAACATCTAGTTTCATAGAATTCACTAGAGCAGAAGGAGAAAGAAGTAGGAAAGTCAGATATAATAGAATAATTATGCACACCAAGGCCAACTGAAAGGCAGTCATGCACAAATGAAATCTATACAGCCGTTGACCAGGGCTAAGGTTAAGAGAAATGGGAACAACCAGTTTTTACAAAGAGCTTCTGCGGGCTACTGTCTCCATCCCGGCCTACTGCAGGCAGCCTCTTATTTCAGATGGCGGGTCCCCTGGAGGGATGTGTCTCCTGCTTCTCAGGTCCCAGACGCCACCCTTTTTTACAAGGAGCTGCCACGGACTTCTGAGATGTCTCCATCCCAGCCTACTGCCGGCAATCCCTGCCATCATATGCTGTCCCCACACACCACCACCACCACCACCCCTGCCACAAAAGAATAGTTGCTCTCCGGAAGGAAATCACCATACCAAACAGCCACAGAAGGCAGTAGAGCTGACATTGGAAGTCACTTCAGTTTCTAAGGGGGGAGAGGGATGTCCAGCCAGCAGCATATCCTGGTTCAGGAAACTCTCTCCTAGGATTTGACCGAGGACTTTGCCCTGAATGAGCTATATAGTCTTCACAGGGCAGGAGGCAGATCTATACACTTCAGAAGGTGAGAGTCCAGATTGAGTCTTACTGCCAGCTTTTGTAGTGTGGCCACAGTGGGCGCTCAGCCCAACCTCATGAATGCATTTTAAAATTACTTTGCAAAAAAGCTGCTTATACATTTTTTGGAGCATTTTCAAAAACATATTAAATTCAAGGTGTTGGTTGTGTCTCTTCCGGGTAAGAACTGATGGTATAGCTCTGCCATTTTACTACGTACGGTGAGCTTGCTTGGCTCCTAAATATTTGCTGTTTGTTTTCGTCTGGTCCCATCTTCAAAAAGAAATTGGACAGGAAGGTCTTCCCCCCCCCCGCGCCCCCGGAGCTGGGGACCGAACCTAGGGCCTTGCGCTTACCTAGGCAAGCACTCTACCACTGAGCTAAATCCCCAACCCCTAGGAAGGTCTTTATTACACATTATTTTTTGTCTATTGCAACCTTGATTTTAAAAAGCTCATTTTTGCCAATATATATGTCTGGTCTCAGAAAAGAATTTCATAACTATAATGTAATAAAGAGACTTTGATGTACATTCGTTAGAGGGTTTTTGAGATTTATTTATTGTATGTATGTGAGTACACTGTAGCTGTCTTCAGATTCACCAGAAGAGGGCATCAGATCCCATTACAGATGGTTGTGAGCCACCATGTGGTTGCTGGGATTTGAACTCTGAACCTCTGGAAGAGCAGTCAGTGCTCTTAACCCCTGAGCCATCTCTCCAGCAGCTAGAGGTGCTTTAGTTGACACAAAGCATTTTTATGTCTTTTTAATTTTTTTCATTGGCCTTGATTATCCTAAAAAGAACATGTATCTGTGTGTCTGTTAGTTTATTGTTCATGTTGGAACAGAGTCCCACTGTGCAACCCTGGCTAACCTGGAACTTAGTTCATTATGTGAACCAAGCGGGCCTGAAATTTACAGAGATCCTCACCCGCCTGCACACGGCCATGCTTCCTGCCATGCAATAATGGACTAAACCTCTGAAACTGTAAGCCAGCCCCAGGTAAATACTTTCTCTTGTAAGAGCTGCCTTGGTCCTGGTCTCTTCACTGCAACAGAGCAGTGACTTACACAGTGGGTCACTCCCACGAGCTTGTGCCACGATTATACTAGCATACCTTGTAGGCAGGTCGCCATTGTTGATCACAGGGTGCGTGGCTGGGTGGCAGTTGATATTTCTCTTTTGGTAGCACGCAGAGCGCCTTCCTGTACTAAAGGTGCTAGCATGTAGGGGTGAAGACTCTATGAAGGCCAGCACAATATCTTCATGTTCAGTTGTGTAGATGCTGTCTTCATCAGTGAGGCCTTGTGGAGAGCAGACCTCAGTCTCGGCAGCAGCCTGGGATGTTTGGGGATCCCATGGACCTTTCGGGCCAACAACTCAATTAAATATAACCTAATCCTGGTGCTGGAGTCATCCAGCGGGTCTTGTCTCCCCCATCATTTGGGGATTTCATTTAGATCACCTTCGTATATGTGTATGTGTATATGTATATGATGTATATGTATCTGTGTCTGCATGTGTATATGATGTACATATGTATGTGTATATGTACATGATATATATGTGTACATGTATGATGTATATGTATCTGTCTGTGTATATGATAGATATGTATATATGATGTATATGAGTCTGTGTATATGTGTATGACTTACATGTATTTGTATATGTATACATGCACATGAAGTATATATGTGTGTGTATGTATTTTAGGAAGGTTCTACTGTATTAAATTTTAATATTAACTGTTGGTATCAGGAATTGCTTTTGCCCCCAGCAGTGACACCGCCTGGTCACTGTTGCCATGGCAACAGCCATACATTCCCAGCTTAGTTCCCACGTTCACCTGGGAGCAGTTATGTCATATTCCAAATAAAAGGTAGACATTTTCTAACCTCTCTCTCTCCTTTTTCTTCTCTCTCTCATCCCTCTCCCATGTCTTGTTCTCTCATTAAAACCTCTCCACGTGGAACTGTGTTGGTCCATCGGACACGAGCCGAGATTTCTGCCCCAACGTTACCCTCCAATGGTCCTCACTTTTAACATGCAGTTTTAGCATGAACTCACTTGAGCATAAACGGCGATTTTAGCATGCAGGAAGTTAAACAATGGAAAATGATTAGCTACCAGTTTGCTCCTCAGTTAGCTTTAGGACTTCCAGGATGGTTGCCTAACTCTGCCCCCTTCTCTTTTAGACACTTAACAACACAGAAAAACAATTATAGCCACACACAGTGCATTCTCACATAAATCGTAAGTTGACAAGATGAATTTCCCTCCAGGGGATACTGGGATGGTGCTTAATTTTCTCATCCTTATGCAAATTGCAACCGAGATTTCTTGTCAAACAGATTTCAGTGATTCAAATTAGCTCAATTAGTAAAGGAAGACCCTGTGTGGTTAGGAATAAATGTCCTCCATAGGCTCCTGTTCTCATCGCTCCCCTCTGAGTCCTTCCCACTTCATGCCTTTCCCCTCCCAACTTCATGTGCACTCTTAAATTTTTTTTTAAATACCCACTGAATGTATTTAGTGCTGCCTGTGTGTGCATGGGTGTCCAGTGACTGACTACTGGAGCAGGGACCTAATCATCGAAGAAAACTAGCTCTTGCTCTCCAGAGGCCATTGATCAAACCCCTGAGAGAGCAATGGAACTTCATGTGCTCCCCACCCCATTTATGCTGTGAATTTGGCTTGCTTAGTCCTGTGCAAGTCTCATTCACGAAGTCCCGCTTGCTGAGTTCATGTCTCAACTGAGGTGTCATGGCTTGGAAACACGATTTTGCTACAGATGTTTGCTTCCTTTGTTTTCCATCCTCTCTTTCATGATGACTTCTTTTTTTTTTTTTTTTTTTTTTTTTTTTTTTTTTTTTTTTCAGGCTGGGGACCCGAACCCAGGGCCTTGTGCTTGCTAGGCAAGCGCTCTACCACCTGAGCTAAATCCCCAACCCTCATGATGACTTCTGATCAAGGTCTGGAAAGTGTCCAAGAACTCTGGAAATAGACTGTAGTGTGAGAGAGTCTCTGTCTGTGTGTGTGTGTGTGTGTGTGTGTGTGTGTGTGTGTGTGTGTGTGTGTGTGTGTGTGTCCATGTGATCACACTGATCAACAGCTTGAGAAAAGTTAACTTGTACTATTGGGCTTTTTATTTGATAGCATGTGGTGTCTGGGAGAGCCATTGTACCCAGAATTATAAGGTAACTTCATTTAAATCCCTCTTATATGTGTATCTGTTTTAGGAACTTCTATAATAGTAGTTTTCCATATGGAATTTGCAGAAGTTTTTAGTATTACTTATTCCCACATTCCCCCATTTTAGTATTATTTATTTTAAAATCATTTATTCCCATTATTCCCCTCTCCTGTTGCCTCCATCCCATTTAACCCTTCCTGTCCTGTTCCATCATTTCTCTTGCCTCTTCCTACCACATTCGTTCCACTTCCCTTTCCTTGAAATCTACCCTCTCTGGTCACTTCAATTTAAATGTGCGCACACACAAGCATGTGCACACGCACATGCACACACACACACATCTAAATATTTAAAGCTAGATCCAAATATTAGGAAGAACATGGGGCATCTGCTTTTCTGGATCTGGGTTCCCGTATTCCAAATGATTACTTTGAGTTCCTTCCTGGTACCTGTGAAATCCACGGTTTCATTTTCCCAGTTTTCTATTACCCAGCTATCTATTTCTTGCAGTTTGTGAACAGAGGACACCGAACATGGATTACCAGGTATTTCTGTAGTAGGATTTAGAGTCCTTCGGAAATATACTCAGGAGTGGTATAAAATAGCCAGTTGTGGTGTTTAAGGGACTGCCATGTGGATTTGTATAGTGCCTCCCACAGTTTGTGTTCCAGATGCACATGTCAGCTTTGTCACTTGTTTTACTGATTTTTGCTACTCTGATTGTGGTAGGATGACATCTCAAAGTAGCATTAATTCACATGTCACTGATAGCTAAGGATATTAAACCTTTATTTAAAAGATTGCTTAGCTAATTTTATTTCTTCTTAACTTTTTGTTTAGTTCCGTGCCCCGGTTTTTAACTGGTTGGTTTGTTTTCTTGATGTTTGGTTTTCTGAGTTCTATGTTCTGGACACGAAGGCTTTCTCAGATGTATAGCTTCCATAGATAGACTTCCGCCCATTCAGGAGGCTGCACTCAAGCAATGACATCCTTTGCTATAAGAAGCAGTTTGATTTCCAGACCAGAACAAGGGACTGAAGTGCATATTTTACATAACAAAGCAGACCCAGGCTCCAGGTTCTCCCAGCATCCCTCACTCCCTCTCTGGCACACCCTGACCCCAACCCTGAAATTTCCAGATCAGGGGCTGGGCTGCCCTTCCCTCAGAGGTTCTTCCTCCAAATAATCCAGACGTTTTAATCTCTTGCTCTCTTCTCTGAGAATGAGCATTTTCTTTCTTTCTCCTCTTCCCCACCACACATCCATGGCCTCCCCTGACTAGTCTCAGTCCTTGGGGTTAGTAAACTCACCCTGAGAGCAGCTGCCCAATACACCTACCTTTAATCTAATCTAATCTGGTTTAAATGGGCTCATTTCACCTGTGGCAGAGAAATAACCTATCAGAATCTTTCTAGTTTCATGAGGTCTCATTAGCCCCTTGTTGGTCCTGTGTCTGTGCTACCAGGACCCAGAGGACAAGCACAGTATGGCTTCACTCCATGATGTACCCAGGAGAGAAAAGGCCAGACAGACAGAAAGTGCCTCAGCCAAGCACCCAGGAGTTGGGATAAGCCACATCTGCCTCCCCTCTGATCCCAGGGAGCTCTCAGCCATGCTCAGAGAATCCCCACACCTATCTGTATCAGGTCATTTCCTCTGTGATAGCTTGTCCCAGAGGAGGACAGGGGACAGACAGCATGCAGTCCTGTCCTGGGCCAGGGAGGTCCTGGTTCCCACACACTGTGAGTTAGGGATGCCCCCCAGGAGGCAGGATCAGTGACTCCAGTCTTCTCTTACAGAGATAACAGAGAGAATCCTCCCCTGCCCCTCAGCCTCTGCCAGGCAAGCCCTCCCTGCTGGGTCTCCTTGGTGGCAGATATGCAGCAGCTCTGTCTGGGGTGACAATGCCAAGCTCTTCCTTTGATGGGGAGGGAGTAAATGGCTCAGCCTGGACCACAAAGGCCTGCTGCAGAGCAAGTAACAGTGAGGTGAGAAGGTTTATCAACAACAGTTCTGACACCCAGGGCCTCTCTCTGAGGCTCCTCAGGCTCCTGGACCTTAAGCAAACAGCAGAGGTGGGGCATCCCCTGCTGCTGCCTGTCTCTCTCCTGTCTGGCAGGCAAGCCCTTTCTTTCCCTTCATGTGCAGTTTCCAACCATAAAGTGTAGATTTCCCAAACCTCATCAGGCAGTGGCCATGTGTCTCAGGAGGTTTAGCTCCTGCCCAGCAAGCAAACAGGCCACAGGTGAACCACAGCAAATCAGACCTGTGGGGGCCAAGGTGTCTGGGAACTGCTTTTCGTGACTCAGTGACAATTCAGCCCAGGGGGAACGGATTGGCCGGGTTCACACTTAAATAAGAAGTCTGAATTTACTGGATAAATAACCCAGCTCTTGTGTATGCTTTCAAATGGACACCAAGAAAATTTTAGTAAAGGAAATCGTGTGGAGGCAAGGTTAGATTTGAGGTAGCTTTTTAAAACTTGAGTATTATCAAGAATTTCTCATAGCTTTCTGTACCATCACCATCCTAAAACCTGTGCATATAAAGAAATGCGATCACCCGGTTAGCTGCAGAGTGACTGCTTCAGGTTTACCTTAGGAGTATGCATATTTTGCTTGCCTGCTTTTCTGTGCACTGTGTGCATTTCTAGTGCCTGGGGACATCAGCAGAAGGCTTTGGATCCTGTGGAGTTATCAGTAGTTATGAATCACCAGGTGGGGGCTGGGAATGGAACCCAGGTCGTCTGCAAGGGCAACAAGTGGTCCTGGCTGCTGAACCGTCTCTCTAGTCCTATACTTTAAAAATTACAATTGCTCAGCTCATACAAAAGTATGCACTGATTTCAAGTTATAAAATGTGTTCGTTTTGTATATGTGATTGAACTGAGTGATTTACTAGTTGATATGTTTTATAAAACGGGGTATGATGCAGCAGGAGGAGGGGCCTTAATGGGCCCATGCAGAGCATTCCCCTGGGGTATCAGCCATAGGACAGGCCTAGTATAAAAGGAAGTTTATTTGGGACCTGGGAAGGGGGTCTGGGGAAGGGAGTAGAGGCTGAGAAAGGGGAGAGAGAAAGAAGGGAAGAGGCCAGCTGGTAATGTGGAGAGAGAGAAGATGGACAGAGATAAAATGGGGGGAGGGAGGGAGAAGGGAAGAGGAGAGAGAGAGAGAGAGAGAGAGAGAGAGAGAGAGAGAGAGAGAGTGTTGTTTTACACAGTGAGCTAGGCTAGTAGTACCAGGATGTTGCTAGGTAACTGTAGGGTGGAGCCTAGAGTCCTCTGTTTTGTCCACTGTGTTTGCCAGTTCCTTTCTCGTCCTGGAAGCTCACAGAACCCTTTCTTTCATTGGGAGGTCACAGGCTGAGGAAACTCACCAATTTCTTCTAATTTAACAGCCTCTTTGATGAAGCTTGTATTTAAAGGAAAAAATAAATCAAGTTAATGCCAAACATTTCAACTTCAGAGGAGACAAGATTTTTTAGAACTGAGTTTCTACATAAAGTCACAGAAGATCTTACCACACCTGTTGCCAAGTGTCTTCCTTTATGATAATGATAGGGCTCTGTCCTATCTCAGCAGATAGAATATCTGAGGAGCAGAAGCCCCAGGGCACCCACTCCAGTGATTCAGGCTGCAGCATCTCAGCTCAGGCAAAAGGGACTGTGCACAGACGGGCTGCGGGCTCAGCACACAGTCTGCATAATCTTTTTCTCAATGATCTACTTGCCAAAGCTTACCCACTCAAGGTTCAGCTTCCTCACCTGTGACATCAGGGAAGCCCATGTCTCCCCAGAGAGTGCTGTGCACAGCAGAGGGCAGAAACACCATGTGTGGGAGCAGATAAGCGCCCCAGGACACAGAGCCTGCAGGGTCTCCCCCTTGCCTTCCCAGTCAGCATGCAGGACATTTAGAAGCAGTCCTCAGCTGCTGTGTCCCATCGGCCAGACTGCTCTCCAGCTGAACCCTTTCTACCTCCCAGCCCAAGAACTATACAGTAGGGAATCTCCACTTCTATCTCTTGCCAAAGCAAGAAAGAGATTTTGGTTCCTGCTGAGATTTCAACCTTTTCAATTTCTTGTTTGTTTTCTAGGGTGGGTGAGGAGGCTTGTTGTCTTAGTCCCTAATGGTTTACTTCAGGGATCAGCCACCCTGCTGTCACCAACACTGTAAATAGCACAGGGGAGCCAGGCAGCCCATCTCCACCCCCTCTGCATCCAGGACTGCTTCGAGTCAGCTCTCCAAGCCTGGTGGCTCAGCAGTCCTGACCTGAGGGGGCTCCAGCACCTGGACTCCCAGATCTTCCTTCAGCCCCGCCATCTTCTGGCCCAGGCAGAGGGCAGAGACATCCCCATCTTGCAAGCTTGTGCATTCTGTAACCCGCTATAGTGACTCCAAGACCTGAAGCAAAGGACTCCTCCAGGGCTAGAACATTTGTGTTTCAACCTCTGTGGCCATCGGTCCTCAAGCACAGATGAGAGGGAACTCAGCAACCCAGGGTGTCGGTTTGAAAACGAATGGAGCTAGGTAAGGACAGAAGTCAGCCTGGTATTAGAAAGCCAGGCTAGGAGGGTTGAAATCCTCCGGCCATCTTCTGTCTCATGACCTTTCTAAACTGTGATGGTACCCTTAAAATTTACAAGGGGTACAATGATTACGGATGTTTGTGATTTTTATTGAGTTATAAATGTCCTATACATTTTACATTATGATTGACGTGTGAATTGTGCTTAGACTGGTTGTGGACTAGAAACGTCAACGACTTCCTTTAAATATTCTAGGCCTCTGTTCTTGATGACTGTGGCGTTGCAGCTCATCCGTCCGGGAAACAGTAAGTTAACACCCCCTTCCCCCCACCCCCGCACCCCCTCCCCTGAGTTTCAGTTATAAATAGTAAAATCTCTGTCTCTTTGTCGTTCTTTAAAGGCTATCAGAGAGAAGGAGATGGTGCCAGAGAAATCAGCTATATCCTGTCTCCAGAGCTCCCAGGGACGACACTGGATGGAACCCTGAGTAATTCCAGCAGAAAGAATGACAGCCAGGAGGGAGCGCACCCGTGGGAGGCCCTTACTGGTTCCAGCACTTTGGAGGAGAGTAAGTCTTAGCTCTAGGCTTTGCATCCTTGGCAGTGGATCCCAAGCACCCGGGCTGGAAGGGAGACACGGACAGGGGTGTCTTTTCACCTCAAGTTAAAAAAAGAAGGAAATTTTAGTGGTGCGTTTACTTTGAAGTCTCATTCCCTTTTTCATGGGTAAACTTTTGCTCTGTAAATAAGATAAATGCTGCCGCCTAGCTTTCGGGCAACTCCAGCAAACTCAGTGGCTCTAGGCCGGGCTAGCGACATCACACCCTTGGGTGGTCCTGCCTGGGAGGCCTGTGGTTAATCACTGTCCACAAAGTCACATGCTGACTTTAACAGTGGAAGAGAGAGTGGGAGAGAAGCAACTTGGAGGGTATCAAGGGCTGTCCCCGCCGGGACCCCGCCCACATTCCTGCTACCTTGTTTTCTAGCCTTCATCAACGAAAGAGTGGGGTTTACCTAGCAAACACTCAGCAGGCACGGTCCCCTCCCAAGCCCTGCCGCTCTGCGGGAGGGGACTTGCCAAGCGCCACCGGAGGCTAACACAGCTGCTGAACCGGGTCATCCTGCAGGTGCGGTCCCTGGATCCCGCTGTTGCCACAATGGAGGCACCTGCGTTCTGGGCAGTTTCTGCGTGTGCCCCGCGCACTTCACAGGTCGCTATTGCGAGCACGACCAGAGACACAGGTGGGTGGGGCAAAAGTAGGCTGGGCGGGGACTGGCTTGGGAGGGAGGGGCAAACTGACAACACTGACCTGTTCTGGCCTCTGCAGAGACTGTGGCACCCTGGGGCACGGAGCTTGGACCCTGCAGAGCTGCCGCCTATGCAGGTGCATCTTCTCAGCCCTGTACTGCCTCCCACGCCAAACGTTCAGCCACTGTGGTAAGAGCGTCCTTCCCGCCCGGTCTCCCTATTCACCCTACAGACCAGGCACAGTGGCCTAGGCTGAGGTGTGCATAGGGTAGGTTTATTTTGCCTCTTCTTTCTATACAGTCAGGGTAGGAACACAGCCTGTGGCAAGCACAAGGAGGCCCCAACAATACACTTTTACCTCACACTCGTATACACTTGTGTCTTTGTTGTTAGTGCTTGGCACACCAGTCCATAGAACATCAGCTTGTGCCAGGAGACATAAAAATGATCCAATTAGATTAGATCCATGTATAGCCTAATGACGTTCCGATCCCTGTGAATCCGCGGGGCTTAACCTGGGAGCCAGCAGGCTTAACCTGGGAGCCAAGCTAGCAGAGCAGATCACTAGTGATCTCCGAACACTGGGTACATGGGGACAGTGCTGACAAAGAAGGGGGGGCTGCCACATTCCAACCTGATGTCTTGGGCTACAGCCTTTCCTCATCTTAACAGAAGCTGGCGTGGATTCCCCAGTGGTAGGCACAGTCACGGAAGGTTCACCTTTCAGCCCCGTGCTGTCTCTGCCTCTCTCACCTCTGGGTAATTTGGCTGTGCGTTGTGTGAAATGAAACCCCGAGTTCCTTTCCTGCTCTTTCTCAGGCACTCCAGTGGGTGTGACAGTGACATTTTCATCCTTTCCTTCTCCCACAGCAGTCTAGGAAGGGCAGAGCCAGAGCAGGGAAGGTCCTCAGCTCCGCTGCCTAGCCCCACCCTCAGGTCACAGCCCTGGGTCAGGACATTAGTGGAGGAGGACATTCAATGGCCGCTTCCTTCTGAATCTCCCTCCCCTTCCTGTGGGGCACCAGCAGCGACTCCAGGCCTAGCCTTCCACATTCCCAATGCGTTTCTCTGTTCACCGATCATGCAAAGCCCTTTCTCTCCCAAGCAATCCCCTTTTTTTTTTTTTTTTTTTTTTGGTTCCGGAGCTGGGGACCGAACCCAGGGCCTTGCGCTTCCTAGGCAAGCGCTCTACCACTGAGCTAAATCCCCAACCCCCAAGCAATCTCCTTTGTTGAGTTTATGTCTCTTGATTTGCTAGCCCTGAGCCCCAGAGGACACCAATTTTGGGAATCAGGGTAAATTTACAGGATAGATCTAGTGACCTTGCAGGTGAACTCAATTCTTACCAGAGCTTCTTCCCTGGGAATTATGGGAAAGGGCTCTTTGTGGACTTTAGCAATTTTCCCATGCAAGGTCTGCAGAGCAGCATCTGAGAGTCAGGATAGCCAATTACTGTTTCCCGTCCTTGGAAAGCTGGACAAAATATCCAGATCCTCCTCCAGGGTAGCTGGCCAGGCACAGAAAGTGCAGTTAACAACCTTGTGCCTTTGATCGACTGGCTGCATTGCAGGGCCCATCTCAAAGGCTGATGTCAGCAATGGGGAGTACCCTGTTCAAGCTCTCTAGCTGATGCTCATGGGTAAGGGATGGTCACCCCTGAAGTTGTGCCGACTGTATTCTTAACCAGTGTGCCCCACCCACTGACATCATTGGATTCCACCACAGTTTAGGAAGAGCATCTGTTGCCTCTCTGTTGTGGAAAAGGAAACCCAGAGATAAAAACTCCCACTGGTATCAAACAGACCACCGCGTCACCCATGAGCCTTCATTGTGAGAGTTACTCTCAATATGAACGAGCATCTTCATTTGTGACGGTCTTATTTAGAATGTTGAGAAGTGGCTGTGTTTTAACATCCAATCCCATGGAAACTGTCTTAGTCAGGGTCTGTGTTTCTGCACAAAACTTCACAACCAAGAAGCAAGTTAGGGAGGAGAGGGTTTATTCAGCTTACACTTCCACATCGTTGTTCATCACCAAAGGAAGTCAGGACAGGAACTCACAGAGGGAAGAAACTTGAAGGCAGGAGCCGATGCAGAGGCCACGGAGAGATGTTACTTACTGGCTTGCTTCCCCTGGCTTGCTCAGCCTGCTTTCTTATAGAACCCAGGACCTACAGTGGGTTGGGCCCTCCCCCATGGATCACTAATTGAGAAAATGCCTTACGGCTGTGTTGTGATGAGTTGGATGTGTTTCCGTCAAGGTATCTAGCAGATACCTTGGGGCACCCTGGTGCTGTGTTGGATCTCATGGAGGCATTTCCCTCAGGCTAAAGAGCCTCCTTGCTCTGTCTGTGTCCTCCATCTGAAAGAATGGAAAGCTCCCACCGAGCTCAGGTTAGACGCAGCCAAAGCTCTCCCCATCAGAGCAGCCCTCAAGGACGATGAATAAATGTTCATGAGCAAACGACAGTGAATGAAGGACTGGCGTGGGACTCAACACCAGAGTCCTCGGTTAGCATGTGCCAGGCCCTGAGTCCCATCATCAGAGATGCAAGGGGAAAAAAAAAGTCAATTGACTATTGTGTTGTGTGGTGGGTGGCATAGCAGTTAGAATGTTCTAAACCCTGGTTTAGCCTCTACCAACAAATGGGAGCTATGGGAAATGCTGGTGTGTTAATCTAAACATGAGATGGACCCAGGCCAAGCCACTATGACTTCAGTTCTCTTTATATTTATTTTGTTATTTATATAGACATGAATGTGTGTGCATGCACAACATATATGTGTAGATGTTCAGGAAGGCCAGAAGAGGGCCTGAGGAACTCAAGCTACAGGTCACCAGACATGTGCTGGGAACAGAACTCTGATCCTCTCCTAGAGTGGCAAGAGCACTCTTAACCACCGAGCCACCTCCTAGGCCTCAGTTTCCCCTTTAAATGGCATATGTGGCAACAATAAAAAAAACCAAACCAACCAGGCTGGAGAGATGGCTCAGCGGTTAAGAGCACTGACTGCTCTTCCAGATCCTGAGTTCAATTCCCAGCAACCACATGGTGACTCACAACCATCTGTAATGGGATCGATCCGATGCCCTCTTCTGGTGTGTCTGAAGACAGCTACAGTGTACTCACATACATGAAATAAATAAATCTTAAAAAAAAAAACCCAACCACCAACCAACTAATAAGCAAATAAAAAACTGTGGGTAGACCCAGCCCCTGGCCCTAGGGGTACCTGCTTCCAAGCAGCTCTCTGCTTGGTGTACACCCAGGGTTGTGTTCAACCATCCTAGGCATGCTCTGTGTGTGTGTGTGTGTGTGTGTGTGTCCTTTTGGTGGGCATGGCTCTTGTGGTGTCTGTACAGAAGGGGGCCACTCAGTGGCACTTCCAGCAGGGGCTGCAGATTGGAGATCTCAGAAGCACTGGTCTGGATCTCACACCGAGACGTGGTGTTTCCCTCATCACAGAGACCCTAAAACCTCCGAGAGGAAATGAGAATCTGGTCCTGTAGTCTGTGCAGCGTAGAGACACACTGACAGGCAGGGAGTGCTCAAACTTGGCTTCAGTTCTTTCCTTCTCACAGATGGGCAAAAGTAATGGGCGTGACAAAGGCCTCTGGCTGTCCAAAAATCTAGAAGACCTCTTTGCTTTTTAAAGACTTATTTATTTAATGTATTTAATGTATGTGAGTACACTGTAGCTGTCTTCAGACACCAGAAGAGGGCATCGGATTCACAGATGGTTGTGAGCCACCATGTGGTTGCTGGGAATTGAACCCAGGACCTCTGGAAGAGCAGTCAGTGTTCTTAACCACTGAGCCATCTCTCCAGCCTCCCTAGAAGACCTTATGGTGAATATATAAGGTCTCAGGCACCAGTATCAAGTCATCTACAAATAACTTTTTTTTTTTCTTCCTTAGTGTGACAAAGAATAGTGGGGGCTCACAGAATAAGAAATGTAGTTTTTTTTTTTTTAAGTTTCATTTTTTATCTAAGTCTACAGTGGACATTCTGATTTTTTTTTTTCTTTCTAATCTCAAGGAATCACTTGGGAAGCACACCCCACAGTGGTCACGGGTCAAGTTTGAGACCCCAGGCTGCTTACTTTACAGAACCTGATGAAACTGTTTACTTGAAAATGTAGTTTGTGTGTAAGGACCAACTGCCCAAGGGGCCTGAGTCTCCACGGTGGCCTCCATTCTCCTGGAAAGGTGATCCTGTGTGATAGACCCTGTCCTCACTTGATGCCGTGTGCAATTACCTGTGCATGGCCAGGATCTCTGTCGGGGGGATCTTCATCAATTGCTATTCTCCCTCCTCCTCTCCCCTCCCCGACTGCTCCTCCTCCTATTTTATTTTATTGTGACACAATCTCTGGCCCACACCTTAATCTGCGAGCTCTAGGTCCAAGTGAGAGACAACATCTTTAAAAAATAAATGATCTGGGGGCTGGAGAGATGGCTCAGTGGTTAAGAGCACCGACTGCTCTTCCAGAGGTCCTGAGTTCAAATCCCAGCAACCACATGGTGGCTCACAACCATCTGTAATGGAATCCGATGCCCTCTTCTGGTGTGTCAGAAGACAGCTACAGTGTATTTATATACAAAATAAATAAATAAATCTTTAAAAAAAATAAATAAATGATCTGAAAGGTACCTGAAACATGACAACCAAGGTTGACCTCTAACCTCCACAGGCATGCAGATACCTTGTCCACACGCATGTACTCATATCTGCATATAGACAAAGACACAAAGAACTAATCTGTACAGAGAGTTCAGCCATCTGTATAGCAAGTGGCTGCAAATCGTTCTGTTTGCTTTGATCAAGTGAGGGACACTCAGGTGTCCCCGTTCTCCTCAGGAGCTAAAGGAGTTAGGCTGAAGGGCTGTTTGCTTGTAAGAGCAAATGAGGCATTTCCCTTCAGTTCTCAATGCTCTGTGAGGATTTAGGTGTCTCTGGCTGCAGAGGAAAATAGCTTTTCCTTTGTTTGTTTTGAACACATACTCAGCAAGAGCTCTGCCATCCTGAAGGTGGTCAGGCCTGGTGGTGAACACCTTTGGTCCCAGCATTCGGGGGTGGGGTGGGCAGAGGCAGGAGGTCCCCTATGAGCCAGAAGCTAGCCTAGTCTGAGTACTAAGCTCTAGGCTAGTACTAAGTGCTGAGTACTGAGTTCCAGGCTAGCTAAGGGATGACTACTGTGATCCTACCTCAAAGAAATTATATACACTCATACATAATAGAATATATATGCATGCACACACACACACACACACACACACACACACACACACACACACACCCCTAGCGCACCAGGCAGGAGAGGGCTTTAGTGAGAATGGCTACGGACATCTCTGTGTTCCTGTAGCCATGCACTTTACATATTGTCTGTGTTCTTTTCCAGACCTGAAAAGCTTCCTCTCTTCAGGCGCCAGAGGATCAAGGGCATGCAGCATCCCGAGACTCCTCCTGTTGGCGCTCTGCCTCCTCCTGCAGGTTGTGTGTGGCTGGTAAGGGCTGAGGCTCCGAACTGCCATGACAGAATCTCCTCCTGAGCCTGCAAGGTGTCACCCTTGACTACCCATGGCACCACAGCACGCCTGCAGGAAAGCTGGGTGGTGGGCATCTGCTTCAGTGTTGAATGCTGTAAATGACCGAATGGCTGAACTATGCTGGATCCTCGTGCTGTGCAATAAAGACGTTCAACAGCGAGCCCTCCTTGCTTAGCTGAGCCTCTCTTCACGGTCTCCAGGGGAGGCAAACCTGAATACAAGAGCCCAGCCTGTTCAACTCAGAATCCCTTTCTGGAGGCTTCAGAGTATGTACTGAATAGGCTTCAAGGAGGGCCCCAAACAAGTGGCCCCTCCCAGGTAACAGCCAGTCTGAGCAGCCTGGACCCTCACTTTCATGCCTCACTGCTGAGGTTCCCGGTCACCTGCTGTTCTCTGTCAGTCTCTCCTCTGACCTCTGAGCCCGTTGGAGAGGTACTGTGAGTCCTGAACACTGGTTCGGCAAATCCCAACACTCTTAAACATGCTGTGTGGGGTTGGAAGGGAGACAGGAGGGGCCTGGGGGGAGCGTCCTGGCAGCTGCCTCCTCCTCGTTAGTAATGAGACCGCTTGAGGTGGATCACAGCATCTTCTTAAAATATATGCATATGTAAAATGAGGAGTTTAAATGGAGTTAACATGTTATGGAGGGGGCATACCCCAACCAGACATCACATGATAATAAAACCCTCAGGACCAGGTTACATCTTTTGAGTTGTTGGTCAGTGGGACCCCGCAAACATCCCCAAATATTACAGGCTACTGTAGGGGGTGGCTCTGATGCTCTGATTGGGAATCTGCATGTGAGCACTGAAGGTCCTGTTCCCCAATTGGCTTTTGATCGATCAATAAAGATGCTAGCAATAAAGATGAATCAATAAAGATGAACTGGGTGGAATAGGCAGGACTCCCCCCTACTCCCCACCCCCTAGGTAGGCAAGCAGATACAGGAGAGAAGAATTATTCCCCATGCTCCAGAGGGAGAAAGAGGAGACATCAGTCACGTGAAATATTGGGCAGAGTGACTGTAGGTCGCTTTCCCAACTGGGACTGGAGTTGCATGAGGGTAGATTTAGGGTGCTAAGCTGGGAGCGAAAAGAAGGGTGTGATAGGCGAGGAAGGCTTTGAAGAGCCTGGCCATTGAGCTAAATAAAGCAAATCAAAAACAAACACGTGTGTGTGTGTGTGTGTGTGTGTGTGTGTGTGTGTGTGTGTGTGTGTTTTCAACCTTGGATCAGAGGGAAACCGGGTGGGGCTGGTAGCATGGTTCGCTGGGAGCTATAGGTGGGGTAGCAAAACCTATATGCTATAGGCTATTGCCAATGCTATTGATTACATCCACAACTTGACTCTAAGGCCCTATTGTGAAGACATTACATTCTTATGCCACAGAATAGCTGGCAAATAGAGACAAATAGCTGGCACTCAACTGGAGCTTCACCCCTAGAAGCTAATGTGTGCCATGTTGGAAGGTGTTACACATGCTACTGGAGGAAGTAATCATTGATTTAACCCAGCTGTGAACCCTGTAAACAATAATAATGACCTGCCCAGCAAGCTATAAAACCCTCTGGTGCAACTGTGGCAAAAATGTCACAGAAACAACCAACCTCTTGTCTTAAATTGAGTTTAAGAACCACGCCATGAGCTGGTATGCATATCAGACACTGTCAATAAGGACAAGCACCTGAGACTAGACAGGCCATAAGTCCTAAGAGGAAACCTGCAACTATTATTCTACTAAATAACCATAGCAATAAAACTATAGCAAAACAACTATAAGGCGCTATTGCTGTACTCATAGATCAGTGCACTGCTCAACCTTCACCAGAACAGCTTCTTCTTGTAGTTGATGATAATTAACACAGAGATCCACAAGGAGGCAATGCACAGAGGATGTTTGGTCTTGCCTGGTATGGCTACATCACACCCTTCTCTTCAAAGCTCAGGGATCCATGTGGAAGAAGGGGAGAAAGATTGTCGGAGGCGGGGTATGACTTCAAGGAAAGGGACTTCAGACACAACTGGGCAGACGCCTATATGAACTCATTGAGACTCTCAGCATGCGTAAGACCTGCACAGCACAAAATCCCGGTTTGGAGGAGGAAGACGTATGGGTATGAAGTCCCATCCCTGGACAAGGAGCTATTAGCAATTAGTGGCTTCTGCGAGAGGTGGTCAGTTTTCTTCAATGACACCGGGTATGTCAACCACACTCCAGGTCAAGCCTCACACCCAGGAATAGTTGTCCAACACAAAGTTGGCCAACAAAAGCTAGACTCCATTGTTTTTTGGTTTTGTTAGAGACAGGCAGACATAGTAAGAGCTGGGGAAAGGGAAGGAATATGATAAAATATATTGTGTGAATGTCTCAAAGAATAAAAACAAGACATAAAACGATCTTTGAACATGAAAAAACAACGTGCTTCTTTTTTTGATGGAGAAAATTTTAAGAGAGCAAAGTTTTGGACTGATCACTCTGACTCGGATCTACGATGAACAAGAACAAGGGGGAACAGAGGAAAATACAAAACCACAAAACATACATACAGTTTGGAAACAGAAAGAGCTCTGGGATGCTTCAGGTTACAGTCAAGGCTTGTGGTGAAGAGATACTATAACTGTTAGCATCATTCTGGAGTTGCCTACTCCACAGAAGAACAATGAGAAAGTACCCGGAGGGCAAGACAGTACCTGGGTGGCCCTCCACGTGGTGAAGAGAAGCTACAGGTTTGGTTCCTATAAAAACAAAACAAAACAAAACAGAACAAAACAAAACAAAACACCACCAACAACAACAGCAACAACAAACCTGTATGTTGAAGCTGCTGCCAATGTGATTCTATCCCAGGCTGGCAGTCAGGCTCCATCGTGTCATCCACAGGGTAGGCTTTGGGGATGTAAAAGATGCAGGATCGAGGAGGTCATGAATTCTTCCTTGTTTTCAGAGCTGCCACTGAGAGCAGGCACTGTGTGCTTGCCCTGGAGCTGCTGTAAGAAGACGGTCCTGGGGGGCAAGGAGCACCCGGGAGGCAAGGAACACCCGGAAGGCCATTTGTGAAGCTCTGAAAGTGAAGCCTCAGTCCAGGCGGAGACCCCAAGATGTTTGAGATGTCAGAGCTGTGAGATAGCTGCCACAGAGAACTTCCCAGAGGGAGTAGAACCAGCCCAAGCAAGATACATGGTGTAGAATTAAAAGCTGGATGAGCCAAGCCATCAAGGACCTTTGGAATTAGAGATGCTGGCCCTGGAGGTATAGGGTTTTGGATTTTCCTGGCTAGAATTTAGTTTTGCTTTGGTCCTGTATTTCTCTACTCCACTATTCCTCACTTTGGGGGTCGGTAGAGTATGTTCTATGCCACTGTATCTTTTTTTTTTTTTTCCCCCGGAGCTGGGGACCAAACCCAGGGCCTTGCGCTTCCTAGGCAAGTGCTCTACCACTGAGCTAAATCCCCAACCCCCGTGCCACTGTATCTTGTCGATACACAGTACGCACTTTGCTTTTTTATTTTATGAGGGGTTACAGTTAAGAGACTTCTTTTAAACAAGTGTTGAAACCGAAATTGTGTATAGGCTCTTTTGAAGTTGGACTACGTGTATTTTGCATATATGACATGACCTTGCTGCTCTAGGGGGCCGGGGAGTAGAATGTGGTGGAATTCTAGTTGATACAGATCGTCGGATCTAGGGCAAACGTTAGAATGAAATAGCTGTTTTCTAGAAGTCCTTCCACCTTGAAGAAATCATCGTAGAGAACCGGGATTGTTTTCCCGTCATCTGCGGAGTTGTTTTTCTGAAGGAGTTTCTCAGCCTTTGCGTGACTTTGGTCACGTGACCGTCCCGGAACACCTGGAATGTGTAGCATTACTGAGTGCTGCAGACAGCGCACAGTAAGGACTAAGTTGCAGGGGCCTGATGTCCTCCTTCAGGAGCCATATAGATTAGATCAAGGGCTTTGCTATGAGGATCTTGTTTTACTGGAAAAACAAAAAAACCTTTATGTGTAACAATTGGTAAATATGCTTGCCGGCAGCTGTTTGACATGCAGTCCAAAGAGGCTGAATCTCTCTGCCAGAAAGGCCTTAATTCATCCCCGAGTGATGGTCCAGAGTAACCCAGAACACTGACGGAGATGTCTCACGTATTTGAACGCTGAGTCCCCAGGTGGTGGCACCATTTGTGGTGGTTACAGGGGGAAGTATTTTACTGACATTTTAAAGCCTCGTCATACTTCCTGTTTGCTTTTTTTTTTTTTTTTTTTTTTTTTCTTTTTGGTTCTTTTTTTTTTTCGAGCTGGGGACCGAACCCAGGACCTTGCACTTCCTAGGCAAGTGCTCTACCACTGAGCTAAATCCCCAACCCCTCCTGTTTGCTTTCTTTGTGTTTGAACAGAGTGAAGAAATAATGTCTCGCCTTCCTGCTCGGATACACGCTGGCTGCTACGCCTGCTCTGGCATGATGAACTCACTCACCTACAGGGACCGTAAGCCAAAATAAAACTCCTCTTCCAGAAGTTGCTTTTGATCGTGGTGGCTGTTACATTCAGAAACGTAACCGGCAGAGAAGTCGGTACCAGGAGAGGAGGTCTTACTGTGATATGCCCAGCCATATTGATTTGGGGAAGCATTTGGTCTGGAAAAGCTATCGCGCCCTTAGAATTTAATAAGCTGAGACTTGCTGGTTTAAGTGACACGAAAGCTGCAGAAATAAAGGGGACATGGAAAGTTGGTGCTACAAGAGGTGAGAGGCCTTTGGTGAAGATGCGTACTCAATTGCATGGGAATCCCATGATGGAAGGGGTGGGTAGTTGAGAGAACCTGAAGCCTGAAGTCATACATCATGGCTGGCCTCTTTGCGTCAGAGAGTCCAGGAGGCTGTTGGTGAGGGTGCGGCCTCCGTTGCAGTGGAGATACCAACATGGTAGGCCCACAGGGGTGACCGCCAAAGATAGCAGCAGTTGTGAAATGGAGGCTTGAGCCTACAGAACAGTGCATGTTGCAGCCAGAGAAGTGGAGCTCAAGCACATTGGAGCTTACAAGGTCACGAGTGGGTCCCATATCTCAGACACGGAGGTATTTGCATTGTCGGATTTTGGCTGTCAGGAGCTGATTATAATTCCTGTCACCTCTGTATCTGCCCCCTTCTCCTTCCACCCGTGACCTTTTTGCCTGCTTCCTCTATGAACAAACAGAAGGGTATTGTAAAGAATGGCCAGACCTACATGGAGGCCGCCCATACTGGTCTTGAAGATGCCAGGTTGTCTTAGCTAGGGTTGTGCTGCTGTGAACAGACACCATGACCAAGGCAACTCTCATAAAGGACAACATTTAATTGGGGCTGGCTTACAGGTTCAGAGATTCAGTCCATTATCATCAAGGTGGGAGCGTGGCAGCATCCAGGCAGGCATGGTTTAGGCAGAGGTAAGATTTCTACATCTTCATCTGAAGGCTGCTAATGGAAAACTTGATTTCCAGGCAGCTAGGGTGAGGGCCTTAAAGCTCACACCCACAGTGACACACCTACTCCAGCAAGACCACGCCTCCAAATAGTGCCACTTCCTGGGCCAAGCATATACAAAGCATCACACAAGTAACACACATGTATCCTCACTCTAACTTCCTTCTCTGTTGAAAAAACTTCATCTCTGTATCACAAACCCATGGGATCCCAAATGGGAAATGGGTGTTACTGTTAAGTTCTACACCTGGTGAACATGATTTAAACCCAGAGAAAACATATCCCAATTACTCAACCCCTGGAGATAGAGGAAGTCGAGGAGGTGATTCAGCCTTCCTCCGAGGTTGTAGCCCCTCCCCCATCTCCTCTCCTATATAGTACAAACCTATTATTTCATCCCCTGCTTCAGACTTTGACCTCAGTGTAACGGCTCCTTTAATGCCTCCCAACCTGCCTTGAGTGACTTAGTGCCAACAGCCCTGCCATTAGCAGCCAATGTCACATGTTTCCACTGTCGCCACAGTCATTTATTTTCCCTATGTGCATACTCCATATCCCTTATAAAACCCGGCACCATCACAGTCCGCTGTCTCCCCCTCCCCCATCTCTGCTCAAAGGCAGTCCTTTGCATACTTCTGCACCAATAGACCTCTCATCTGAGGTCAGTCGCATGCTGTCATATGGCATTCCTTGGCTCTCTGCTCATGGCAAAACACAATACCAAGCACTGATAGTTTTGAAACCATGAGCCAAGATAACCTTGCCTCCTTTTGCATGGATTTCCTCAGGTATCTTGTCACAGCTGTGGAAACTTAGTGATAGAGCCAGTACCCATTCTAGGCCCAGGAAGAAAAGGAAGGAGGGAGGGAGGGGACCTGCAGACAGGGAGAAAGGGATAGGCTGCACACTGGGAATCTTGACATCATCAGCAGAGGGATTTGGACTACACATGAGTGGGTGGGCCAGGGATGTTCAAACAGGGGTTTCTCTCATGGCATTATGGGTCTGCAAAGAGTGTCTCCCTTATCTATACTATAGTTCCTGTTGAAAGGCGGAGACTGTGGGGCGGAGCCCTAGGGAGCTCCCATCTAGGCTGCATAGGGTGTGTCGACACTGTTATGTTGAATTACTTATTAAAGAAGTAAATTCCAGTGCAGGTTACTTCCTGCTTCAATGGTTTGTGTTCCTGAATGAAACACACGCACCCACACACACCACACCCCACACACACACCACGCACCACACACACACACACACCACACTCACAACAGACACACACCACACACACACATGCTCACATTCACAACCACACACACACACACTCACACACACATACACACCACACACACACATACACACACACACACACACACACATACACACACACACACACACACCACACACACACACCACACACACACACCACACACACACACAACACACACACACAACACACACACACACACACCCACCACCAACACACACCCCCCACACACAACACACCACAACCACACACCACACACACACCCACCCACACACACTACAACACACCACACACACACCCCACAACACACACCCACTACACCCCCCCACACACAAACACAACACCACACCCCACCCACACACAACACACACCACACACACCACCACACACACACACTCCCACAGCCTAAGCTGGGCGACTGCCTGGCCTCTGTGCTGCTGGAATCTGCCTCTCACTGTTACTTCTTCTTTTTTTTTTTTTTTGGTTCTTTTTTTTTTTTTTTTTCCGGAGCTGGGGACCGAACCCAGGGCCTTTCGCTTCCTAGGCAAGCGCTCTACCACTGAGCTAAATCCCCAACCCCTCACTGTTACTTCTTATCATTTATTAACTTCTGGGTTCCATCTTGGCTGCTCCCGACCCATTTGTGCAGTTCCATGGGCCACACTTTCTTGGCCCAGAGCCAGGGTGTTCTCCTTGCTTCCCTACCTGGAGAGCCTCTGTCTCTCCTCTGCCACACTTTCCTAAAGTATTGCTAATCCCCTTCTCTTTCTCCTCCTCCCTGTCCCAAGCCCAGAACCTTTGCTTCCTCCCCAGATATTGGCTGCTGGCATCCAGCTGGGGAGCAGGTTCCCAGAAACTACATGCAGACCCTCTCGTGCAAGCAGTTTTTTGGGGGACCATAACTAGCATTTGTTTTGTTTTTAAAGATTCATTTTATGTATGTGAGTACACTGTAGCTGTCTTCAGACACACCAGAAGAGGGCATCAGATCCCATTACAGATGGTTGTGAGCCACCATGTGGTTGCTGGGAATTGAACTCAGGACCTCTGGAAGAGCAATCCGTGTTCTTAACCGCTGAGCCATCTCTCCAGCCCCATAGCTAGCTAGCATCTGTAATGCAAGCAGCTACTCAGGTTGGCAGGGCAGCCCAGTGCTAAGCCAGCCATTCCCAGGTCTGCCAAGTCCCAGCCAATGCAGGCTGAAGCAAGTCCACATGGACTGTGGGCTTGTCAGACAAGTGGTAAGCTTCGGAGTGTAAAGAGGTGACAGGGCGACAGCTGACACTTGCAGAAGAGCTTTGACGATTGCTCCTGAGATGTCAGACTTCAGGGACCCTCACACTTCACTGTCAAACTCGCTAGAAGCTTAACTATGACCTTTGGCTTGTGAGATGCCCCTCACACCAAAGCTGGGGTTTGCTCCAGGAGCCCAGGCTGCTGCAGCTACATGGGGCTTGACCCATACAGTGGCTCATTCTCCTGAAAGGAAGTGCACGCAGCCTTAGCAGGAAGGAGTGGGCCTAAGGGACAGAGACTGGATTTCACATGCCTGGAGGGGCAGGGGGCAATGACTTGGCTCCTATATTGGTAGGCCAGCTCCCTGGCTATGTCATCCACTCTCTGCTTAGGGAGGACGTGGCTTTCTGGGACTGAGCAGTGGGAAACCGCTTCTGCTGAGTGTTGATGGGACAGAAAGACGTCAGAAGTTTCTTTACCTTTTAGCTTTATTGTTCATTCTTTGTTTTGCCTGGTCCAGGGCAAGCGTGGCCTCAGATGGACAGGGGAGCCCACGGATTGAGGTGTGGAAGACAGTGCTCGGTGAGGTGGCTCACAGGACATACTGGCTGTCCAAGGCCTTGTGGCTCCATCATGGACTCCTGATTTAAATCAACTGTTGTAGGAGGAGCTGAGAGAGCAGCAGGACTGGGCAGGCTGTCAGCTTGGTGATAGCACCTTGGTTTTCGTTATTGTCCTCGGGATTTTCATTCTCAGGGGATCCTGGATTATTTGGGGGTCTCTGATGGTGAGGGGGCCCATAGGACTCCCCTGGCTTTGAGTCACCTGATGCTTTCTTGTTATCACTAATCCACTTGTCAAAGTAGGAGACCCTAGCGAAGACACTGGGGCCGGATATTGGGTCTTCACATGATGAGCTCCAGCTGGTCAGCCCTACTACATACCAGGAGCCTTCCAGTAGGCAGACGAGGGGACCCCCAGAATCTCCCTGAGAAGAAAGAAGACACGAAACGGGAATAGCGATCTAGGGAAGGACGCACGCTGACTGGAGAGAATACAAATGGAGACCAGGTGTCTCTGCTGTCTGTGTACCTCATCTGGACCATTTAAGCAATTAAAAAACAAAACAAAACAACAACAAAAATCTCAAGCACAGGCAGCCCCTTGGGTCAGTATCTTCAGTGAAGGCCCTGGAGTCCTATTCCACAAAACTGCCAATGGAACCCTGGACACCATTTGGTGGAGAGTCTTGGAGCTGGATACGGGCTCTCTGCCCTGCTGTCTATGTGGAAGATGTCTCTGAAGTCCCAAAGGGTTGCTAATTGACTAACTGACCTGGAGGCCGGGCTCTGTAACCTTTGGTTGCATCCCTTGTCCCCCATCACAGCATCCCCACACGTACCTTTGTGTTTTGCTTAGTGTAAGGATTCCAGGGAATCTCCACTCCCTTGACTGAGCATCTTTTAGAAGATGCTAAACTGTAGGATGTGCTGAGTGGAGAAAAAAAGCCATCACATGGGTCTTGTCAGGGTGGAACCATGGGGAGCTGTGAGGCTCCAGGAGAGAGGCGAGGACTCCAAGCACAGCAGGGACCTGAGAGGCAAGGTCCTTCGGACTGTAAAGCAGGATCAGGAAGAAGCAAACCAAACCAAACCAAAAAGAGCAAACAAACAAACAAAACAAAAACCCAAACCACAGTTTCTGCCAACCTTGTGCTGTAACACGTGTCAAAACAGTCCTTGTTCACGAGCGCTCAGGAGACGCAGTGGATTGTGGGCAAACACTGGAAGACCCTACATAGGGTTAGTGGGCTGCACGGATGACGGAAAAGCCCTCAAGGGGATGCAAAAACTAGGCCCTGAGAGGGCTTCTCTGAGCCAAGACTAGATAGGCTTGACTGTGCCCGTTAGGGGCAGAGACACAGGTGTTCAGTAGGGAAGCAAGCGGCCCTGGTGAAGGTTTTAGAGCCCCTGAGATAGGGTTGCAGGCCTGGTCTAGGCAGGGTTCAGTAAGAGCGATGATTAGATGATAGATAGATAGATGATAGATGATATATATAGATGGGAGATAGATGATAGATGATAGCTAGATAGACAGGCAGATAGACAGATAAATAGATGATAGATGATATATAAAAGATAGATGACAGATAGATGATTGGATGACAGATACATAGACAGACAGATGGTCAATGGTAGATAAATAGATGATAGACAGACAGATGATTAGACAGATAGGCAAAGAGACAGACGATAGATGAATACATAGGCTGATTTGACACAAACAAAATAGATAAGTTGATATGATAGATAGGTAGACAGACAGACAGATGATAGATGAATACATAAGCAGATTTGACACAAACAAAACCAGCAACGACACCACACATACAAGTTGGGAACAGGAAGATAGGTCGTGGGCGCTAGTGCTGGGAAGAGGAGAAACCAAGAGAGCAAAAGAGCAAAGACGCATCTGTTGAGGAGCAGTGAGCGACGGACTGGGCTCACCGAGGGTTAGGATCATGAAGGACGAGTGCCGACACTGCAGGGTGAGCCTGGCTGGGTCGGAGACATTGAGAATTATCCCGCATTCTTGTGGACAGGGAAGGTACACATAAGGTGTGAAGTCATAGGTTTCTGAGCCCAGGGGACAGCCAAGGGAAGGGAACAAGAGAGACAGAGCAAGCATAGGCCACGTGGGACACTTCTGACTGCCCACTTCCTCTCCTGCATTGGTTCCCTGCCGTTAAATGTAAATACAGACTGCACCCCAACAAACTAGTGATGCATTCACGCCCCAAACCTAGGAGCTCCTGTGAATCATTCTGAAAGACACCTGATCCCATGAGTGGCAAAACAGCCTTGTGAATTAATCGGAAAAATAGACGAAAACATTTCCACCTTCATTAGCCGTTGGAAACGTGCAAATGAAAGGTCACACACGCCTGGGCGGTGGTGGCGCACGTCTTTAGTCCCAGCACTTGGGAGGCAGAGGCAGGCAGAGCTCAGTGAATTGAGGGCAGCCTGGTCTGCAGCATGAGTTTCAGGTCAGCCGGGGGATACTCACTCCAAAACGTAAAAACACAAAACCAAAGAGAACGAGAAAAAGAGAGATCATATCCAATGGCTAAACGGAGTGGGCGTGTGATCCGAGGAACTGCTGCCGTGGGGAGCAACCGAACCTTTTGCTGCTGGCCGGAGGGCACTAGAACCATACTGGAGTGTGTGCAAAACAGGGGCGCATGCACACCATGAGGTGCAGTGTGCTTCTGCTGCAAGCACGGTGAGCCCTCTAGCACAATGCTGTTGCACAGACCTTTCATACAAACAGCTGAATGCCACTAGGATAAGAGTAAGGAAGACTGCAGTGTATCCTTACAGTGCCATGGCTGGATAGCATCCCGTTGGCTAAAAAGCAATCAGGCAAAACCCTGTGTGATGCATGCTTAGGTCAAGTTTCAGCAGTGAAGCCATAGTGCGTCTATAGCCAAGACGGGACCGATCTAGAAGTGAGGGGAAGGGGTATGAGGGAGTGCTTTGGGTGCTGTTTACATCCGTGTGTCAATTTCTTGTTTTAAATGAAATGTTATTCATCTGTTTTGTGTGTGTGTGTGTGTGTGTGTGTGTGTGTGTGTGTGTGTGTGTGTGCATGTGTACACAACTCAGAGAGGGCTACTTGCAGGGGTTGGTTCTCTCTACCACGTAGGTCAAGCAGTGTAGGGAGCTGTATTGAATTTGGGCCTGGCCGCTTTGTGACTGCATAGCTCAAGGTGGCTACGTGACTCTGGGCTGTATGGCCACAGATGCTCACCCGTAGGTGGCTGCTGTAAGATTATGAGATTGTTGGACAAAAGCCTCTCCCAGGAAGACCCCCGGAGCAATCACAGGATGTTTCAGCCTGAGCAAAACACCGGATGTCCCTGAGCAGATTCCTGAGAAGGGTTCGACCTTTTCAAAGAACATGTCCCGAGAAGACTGTTGCCTCTTTGTTTAAGGATACCTTGCAGTTTAGTGATTCACCCTATATCCTTGGGCACTTCCCAATACTCCCCCACCCTAAGCTTCAGTTCCTGCTTCTATTCCTGCCTCAGAGCTTTAAATGCTGTACATTTCTCACAATAAATGAGACCTTGACAACGGAACTTTTGCTTGGTCTCCTTCTTCTCTTTACCCCCATTGACCCACAGGTAGAAAGCCTCTTCAGGACCCTGAATAACTGGACCCGCTGGACGGGACAAAGCAGTAGATCAAATTCAGGCCACTAGGATTTGGGGGAGGCGCCTTTACCCACTCAGACCTCTCATGGGCCCCCTGACTTAATTTCTAAATAGCCCTCAGTCGGTACAAGGGACGGCCATTTCCAAAGACACAAACAAACGGAGGAGACAAGGTCCGGAGAAGACACAGAAGGACAGGGGCTTAGACAACACGAGGGTACAACAGTGGCAAGCTTGTTTCAGTCGCCTGAGCAGGCTTCACTTACCGAGCAGATGGATTTTGTCAGGCTGTAGTCAGCAGCGCACACCATGTCATCGTATATGTAGTAGGTTTTAGAGGATCCTGGGACTGGTGGTGGGAAGAATCCTTTGCAGTCGTCATTGCTCATGATGATAAGCTCGGCTTCATACAGGTCATTAGGCAAAGGAAGTCGCACTGGAAGGGGGGAATCAGATGTGAGACGCACCCCACCCGGCCAGCTCTCCCTTTTTGGGGTAGGGGCAGCCACTCTAGGCCACAGCAGCAGGGAGGGACTCACAGCAGGCACTCAGTGACCAGGGGATATGGCTTGCAAGTGCAAGCATGAGGCTCTGTGGAAGGCGGGACCAGGCAGAAAGTCACCACAACTGCAAAGGTCCCGGGGTGCAGGCTGAGGAACACTAGGGACAACCACAGTGGGGCCCCAGGCAGAGCCTCCTCACCAGGCAAGGGGACCCAGACTACATACACCCTGAGGACGCACACGCCAAGGAAGGAAGGGGCTCCACTTTCAAACTGCTCTGGTTGGTCTGGGGGGCCCCAGCTGGAGGCAGGGACACTGCAGCCTGAGTGTAGCAGTGGCCTAGGACACAGGCCAGAAACGCTCAGGAGAATGGGGGGGACCAGTCTATCTGAAGGAGCAGCTGGGGATGGAGACAGGGGTTCTGTTTCCAGCTGCTCTCACAGGTCTGGCCTGGGGTTGTGCCACAGGAGCAGAGGGACAGCAGCATGGCTCACTGCACTCAGGGGCCATGGCGCGCATCCCTCAAGGGTGCCTAGGGCTTGGTACTGTAGGTAGCAAACCCATGCCTGTCCCCAAGCACAGCAACCGTGGTCAGGAGAGGTCATGAGAGAGGGTGGCTCAAGGTTCAGTCTTAGGGAGGCCAGCTTCTCTGCTGTGAGAGCTGCCCCAGGCCATGCCTTCCCTGTGATTCTATTCTCATCCCCTGGCCTGATCTGGAGACCCTGTCTGCCCTGACACAACCTGGAGTCACAGAGCCTACACTTCTAATCTGAAAGGGGGAGATGGCTTTTGAACGAGGGAAACTGGGGTTCACAACCACTGGAAAGGCCTCCAGGCTCTTGCCCTCCCGCCTCCCAGCCTTCACCTGTGCTCACCATCCTCTCTGAGATTGCCCCAGCCACTTGTCCAGCAGGCCTTCTCTTTGGGGATCGTTATGTTTTTATTGGGGACACAGGCTGGGAGGATGTGGGAGCTGTACTCCACAGATGACTGCAGCTGCAGCAGGACAATGTCACTTCCTTGGGGGTAGAATTTGTTGTAGTCCTTGTGAACGATGAGTTTCTGCACTGACATCTTCCTGCTATACTTGGTGGGACTGTTCAGTTTGGTGTACCCTAGCATGATTTGGTAGTCCTCTGGGTTTCGAGACCTAGGGCAGGGGGAGGAGGAGCTGTAAGTGTCAAGTCAGCGCTGTCTCCCTGACTGTCCACCTGTCCTGCAGGCCACCAGCCCCTGTCTCTTCTTCCCTTCAGGTGTCTCCTTTTCCTAATACATGGGTGTTTTTCCTCTTGAAGGGCAGGATGATCCCACACAGCTCAGGACACCGAAGGCTTCGGATACCCTGGAATCCAAAGGGCTGTCGATCTCGTGATTGGGTAGGACCAGGAGAGTTCCGTCAAACTGAACCCTTTCCTCTGGGAGGAGGAAAATCTCACTCAACCCTGCCCAGATCTGTCTTATACATATACGGCCTCCTTAAAGACCCTGCCTCCTGCTTAGCACGACTTATACTCCAAACCTCAGACATTGGATCCTCTCAAGATTGTATTCCCATCTCACCATAACCATGGGCACTCGAGGTACATTTATGGAGGAAATGGGACAATAGACAAAAACTTACCATTTCTGGAACGCGACTGTATTCTAGGCTACGTGGTCATGAGGAGCTCTCTTCCGTGCCCACTCCCCATGGCTGAATCCGCTTTCTTGGGGGACCCTCCATCTGTATGTCTCATGACCTTCCTGATCTATGGGATGGGGCCTCTGCTCACTTTCCTGACAGGTGGTTCTCACACATCCTCCAGGAGACCCTCCACATGGGGCCTGATCCACATGGATGCCAGCGTATGTATGTAAACCCAGATGCATATGTGTGAACCCAGATTTGTCCTCCTCGTTCCCGTTGGGCACACAGTGAGCCCAAGATACATCTGTTTGTCTCTGCTAGTACATGGGCAATTCCAGCTGTGGCTATAGTAACACCCTTCACTGTAGGAAAGACAGGCACACCACACACACACACACACCTCACATACACCACACACACACACACACACCTCACATATACCACACACACACACACACACATACACACACACCACACAACCACATACACCACACACAACCACACACACATACACAGACATACATACCATACACATATATCACAACACAAAACCACACACACCACACACACACCACACACACACCACACATATACACACATCACATACACACCACACACATACAACCACACACATATACCACACATACAAACATATACACACATACCACACATACCACACACACACAACTACACACACTCACACACACAGATCACACACACAATACAACTACACACACACAAACACACACAGACCACACACACATACCATGCAACTACACACACAAAACCATACACATCACACACAGACCACATACATACCTCACACAAACACAAACACACACACACACACCACACACACAACACAACTACATATACACACAGACCACACACACACACACACACCACACAACTACACACACAACACCATACACAACACACACACACCACACAACTACACACACAAAACCATGCACATCACACACACACCACATACAAACCACACACACACCCACACACCACACACACACACAAAACCACACATAGCCATACACATACCACACATACACACATACCACACACACACTCAACCACACACACACACACCATACACAAACCACACACACCACACACACACACAACCACATATACCACACACAGACACACACACACACACACACACACACACACACACACACACACACACAGTACCTGGATGCCTCTGGAGAGGACTATGCTCCAGTCTAAGGGTAGCCTGAACCCACATGAGCCTCCAATAACCATGCCCTAGATGGAATTGCAGAAAGCCCTGGCCAGAGAATGCAGGATGCATCCCAACCATTTCCAACCTTGGGAATAGGAACCTCTGATGGTCACTTTCAGTTACTACTGTGTCCCACTAGGTTAGGACACAGTAACAGTAGTTACAGGAGAAACCAGGCCTGTTGCCGTCCGCAGGCACTGTCTCGAGGTAAGCAAGTGAGTTACTGAAGTATATCAAATGGAACAAAGTTTCCATCCCTAAGGTTCGTGAAAAAGAGGAGCCTGACCACTACAGAATGAAGATCTGTTTCCCTGAACTATTACAGTCCAGCTGAGGCAAGGATTTCAGTTAGCTGTTTAAAAGTCATGTGTATAACACCATGATAGCTACACTTGTTAGGTGAGTCTCAGGGAAGGGGAGAGGACATCCCCAGGCTGAGAAACCCTGTAGTAGGAGACCCAGACTGGCAGAAGATACTGTCTGGTGATGAGCAGGGATGGTAATCTAGGTGAAAGACACCACTCAAGGTCGGGGCAGCAGCAGAGAGGACTACTCCAGGCAGTGAGCTACCCCAGAACACAACCTAGAAGGACATGGCTGCTGTCTATCCTCCATGCCTCTTCTTCTGTCCTAGTGGCTCTCTCCTGCACCCCTTCCCAACAGAAGGGGCCAGGGAGGGAACACTCACATTTGGAAGCAGTGGGCAGCACTGGCTACCCAGTTTTTGTCGATGAGAACCGCTCCACAGATGTGCCTGCCGTATAAGCGCAGACTGGCCTGCCACGGCCACCGCTGGGCACCTGCAATCTGTCCACCATAGATCTTCCCTTGGAATTTGGTCTTGCCACAGACTGTGGAGACAATCCCAGCCGCGAGGCACCTGTATTTAGGATGCTTGCGCTTGGTGCCCCAAATGTCAGCATCAGCAGGATCCAGGGGGCACAGTGGTCTCCCCTCTCTGTCCTCAGGTGGGTGTACCCAAGGCCAGGAGTGGAGTGGCAAGTCTCATGTGACAATGAGCACCCTGAATGGCAGGGGAAGAGTTGGATCAGACCAAGGCTTCCTCTCAACCAGTCTCACAGAACAGAGGTGGGGGCGAAGAGGATGAGGGCCGTGCTAAGCTCTCCTCAGAACTCGTTAACTTAGGGAGGACAGCTCTGAGGAGGCAGAAGCTGAAGCTGACAGAGGCCATCAGTTTTCAAGGCCATGGTCATTTTGGGTGGGTACGCCCTCCCACCCCAACCCATGATGGTGCAGAGCTAAGAGAACCCTGAACTGAGAAGATAGGGTCAATGGGCGAGAGCCAGCAGAGGAGAGGGCCATCTATATAGGTCCCCAGTCTCAAGCCCCTCCTTTTCAATGTAAAGGCCCATAGGTTCTCCCGACCACTTACGTTCCAGAGGGGAGGAAAAGCGGGGAAGGAGAGGAGAGGGAAGAAGCCCACTGGAAACCTGCCCCCTACTTTAAAGGTTACTCCTGCTCCTGTCTCCTTACCCGTTGACAAGGATAGCGTGGTCTTCCCGGTCTGGGTGGTTGTGTTATTCGCAGCGCTGGTGACGTCGGTAGGTTCTGTGGCCAGAGCATGCTGGGACAGGAAGCTCAGCCCGAGCAGAGCAGCCAGCAGGGCTGCCCCATACCCAACCAGGCCCGATTGCTGGGCCCTGGCGCCCCACATGGCATCTGGTCGTGCTGTGTCTGGGTCCCGGGCAGAAGCAAAAGCACGTGCAGACAACCGCTGACGCTGGCAAACTGCCTCTAGGGAACCCCTCTCGCCCACCCAGACTTCCCTCGAGAAAGCTGAGCAAAAACCTAGGTTCATCGTCCTCTTCTCCGGCTTTCACCGAAACAATTCTGAGAGGGTAGGTGGGTGGGTGGAGCACCCACCATGTCCCAGAGTTTCTCTGTTTCATACTGTTATGATATGCGCTCAAAACACAGTGTCATCCTCACCCAGAACCGTATGTCACCTTCTCGTCAGCCCCAAATCCACAGAGTCAGAAGCTAGTTACAGGCAGTTGTGATCTGCCCAGTGTGGGTCTCTGGACCAAACGAGTCCCCTGGAAGAACAGCAAGTGCTCTTAACTACTGAGCTATTACCAAAGCTCTCCAATAAATTTTTTTTGTTGTTGTTGTTGAGGCTTTAAAATTTGCATACTTCTACACAACGATCTTGGTCACATTCATTCTTCACACAGCCTCAATGCCCTTCAAGAACTCCCATCCTATTTCAATCCCATTCATTCATTCATTCATTCATTCATTCATTCATTCATTCACGGAGTCCAATTAGTGTTGCCCATATGCATGTGGATGTGGATTTATCTGAGAAAATTACCAGTGGCCACACTCCAAAAGAAAAACGACTCTCTTTCCCAGATCAGTCACCAACTGCCCAACTCCTGGCTAGAATTAGGTCTCAGCAGCTCCTCCCGTCTTTGCGCTGGAATTTTTAACTGACTTCATTTTGTGTATGTAACCATTGCTGCTGTAAGTTGCAACTATTTGTAAGCAGAACATTAGGTGTTAGTCCCTTACCAGTGTATTTAACTTTGACATGTGTCAAGCCTTTTTTAATTATAGGAAACTTAATCATATACATATTATATGTAAGTTACATCTTTCACAAGCCCTATGATATACTTTAATTTTTCTGGTTTTGTCCTCATTCGTCTGTTTCAACTTTGGAACTGTCTCTTAATTTTTTGTGACAACACTAATTTTTTTTTTTTAAAAA
Organism: Rattus rattus; assembly: GCF_011064425.1. Classification (NCBI taxonomy): domain Eukaryota; kingdom Metazoa; phylum Chordata; class Mammalia; order Rodentia; family Muridae; genus Rattus; species Rattus rattus. Next base: position 110,788,461 of record NC_046157.1, read on the forward strand.
AAGATTTACTTATTTATCATCTATAAGTACACTAGCTGTCTTCAGACACACTAGAAAAGGGCATCATTAGATCTCATTACAGATGGTCGTTAACCATCATGTGGTTGCTGGGATTTGAACTCAGGACCTCTGGAAGAGCAGTCAATGCTCTTAACCACCGAGAGGCGTCTCTCTAGCCTCTATGTACAACTTTTTTTTTTTAATCTCTTTTTCATATCTGATGTCTCCTTTGTTAGTAGCACTAGGGAGAGAGACACTGTTCCATGCACTGCTCTGAGGAATTCTCTTAATCTTTGGGGGAACTTAAATCTTTAGAAATTGCATTCTTGACTTCACTGCAAAAAAAAAAAAAAAAAAAAAAAAAAAAAAAAAGAAAAGAAATAGCATAAGCCAGTATGAAGCCAAGTAGGAGTTTATAAAAAGGTATTTTAACTTAGACTTTTAATTTTAATCGAATGTTAACCATGAGGGCTAAGAGTGAAAAAAATAATAATAATCAGCAAGAAGGTGAGATGCAGGTGTGGGTTTCTCAAAAAGGACACCTGCTTCATCGTCTTGACTCCAGCCGTGCATACCAGGCTGACGGGAGGTGAGGCTTGAATACCCAGAATGGGTTCAGAATATACATGGAATCCCAGGCTGCTCTCACTGAAAGGAGCTCAGCGTATGGAGGGTGGAGAGAGGAGTAAGCAGGAGGTGGGGGAACGATTATAATGAAGGGATCTGTGAGCTGCCAGAATTAATCCATCTTTAGCAGCTAATAGTCATCTGAGGTTTGACTTCGGAGGTGACGTCAACATTCCAACATTCTTTAGCATGCATGAAAAAAAATCTGCTGATTCTCAAGGTGCCCGAGCAGGGAAGGTCCACCAAGCCTAACGGCCATGTCAGGCAAAGCATGGCATTGTGTCTGTCACAGTCCTCAGGTGCTCAATGTGTGGCTTTGGAAGAGCAGCCTTCTCCCTCCCTGCATCTGGACCAACTTCTGCTTCCAGGCTTCCTCCAGCCCACCAGCCTTCTGGGCGCCTGGCCCATGCTTGTAAGTACTGAGTTTGGTTGTGTGTTTCTGAAGTTAGGTCACTCGCCTCCCTCCTGCGTGACGAAGCGAATGTGACTCTCGGGGACTATCAGGTCTCTCTGGGCTTGTTTGCTTTTGTTTTTCAAGACAGGGTTTAAATAGACCAGGCTGGCCTTGAACACACAGAGATTCACCTGCCTCTGCCTCCCCAGTACTGGGATTACAGGCGTGCACCACCACACCCAGCAAGGGCCTTTCTTTTTAAATATTAATAAAAAATATTTTATTTAAATTTTACTATGTGTATGTGCACGAGAGTACTAGTGACCACAGAGACCAACGGAAGTGTGGGGTCCCTTGGAGCTGGAGTTACAGGTAACCACCAACATGGGTGCTGGGAAGTGTACTGGAGTTCTCTAGAAGAGCAATGGCACTCTAACCCCCACTCATACCTCAGACTTCAACCCTCTCGTCTGGCCTTTCTCAAACTCTGTTCAATATAGCCTTTCACTAGAATTTTTCCTCTGATCTTTCAAAGACTTATTTACTTTGCGTGTATGAGTATGTTGCCTGAATACATGTAAGTGGACCGTGTGTGTTTCTGTTGCTCATGGTCCAAAGAAGAGGGTACCTCGAATCCCCTATAGCTGGAATTATAGATCATTGTAAGCTTCCATGTAGGTGCTGGGATTTGAACTTGGGTCTTTGAGAATAGCCAGGGCTCTCAACAATTGAGCCACCTCTCTAGCCCGTTCTCCTCATCTTTTGCTCTTGTTTAAATTCACTGGTCTTGAGAACGAGACGTTTTAAGCTTTAGTCTGACACTGGCCTCTTACGTCAGGCACTTGGGGTGAACTGCAGTCTAGAGTCAATTCTGCCTTTACCAAGCAGATCCTGATAGTGAAGCTGGGAAAAATGAAAGTAGAAATTAAGATGAATTGTGGGTTAGTGTTGTAGAAGGGACGAAAGGTAGTGCATTACTCTGAAGAAGGGGACTGGGGTCTTGAGAGTCCAGGGACATTTCAGAAGAGGAGTTACTCAAGCAAAGAGATGATGGAGTGGATGATTAAAGAGAGAGCAGTGCCCCAGGGTAACAAGGGTCCTCTACCATGTAAGGAATGGAAAAGAACTGAGGCAGCTGGGGCAGAGAGAACCAAGCAGGGAGGGGTGAGGACAGGGACACTGGGCTGTGTGCATAGAAGAGGCTTCATGTGGTCCTTAGCATCTATCCCTGTGACAAAATGCTTAGCAAAGCAAAGGTTTATTCTGACATATAGTTTCAGGGATTTCAGTCCACGGTCACTTGTCTTGGTTGCTTTGGGCCTGTCGGGGTAGAGTGTATCATGTGGCTATGGTATAGGTTATAAAAGAGGGGAGAGATTGGGGGCTGGAGAGATGGCTCAGGGGTTAAGAGCACCGATTGTTCTTCCAGAGGTCCTGAGTTCAATTCCCAGCAACCACATGGTGGCTCACAACCATCTGTAAAGAGATCCGATGCCCTCTTCTGGTGTATCTGAAGACAGCTACAGTGTACTTATATATAATAAATGAATAAATCTTTAGAAAAAAAATGAAAAATAAAAGAGGGGAGAGGGATTTACAGAAACACAGGCAGGGAGGGAGAGGCCCTTGCTTTGAAGTGTGGGTGAAGCCTCTGTCTGGCCAGTGGAGAAATCAAGGATATGATCTCAACTAACATTGACTCTAAATGGTGATGATGTGGATGATATTTTCAAATAGACAAATATTTTCAAATAAAAATATTTAAAAGGAATAAGCCAGGCTGCACATATATTACTTAGGGTAGGGCCTTTCTCCTTTCCTGAATATTTTCTGGGAATCTTGCAAACAGGACTGTTTACAGTGAAGATATTCTAACTTCTGTCTCTGATCTAGGGTTGACATCAACTGTAGTCCTGTCCGAGTATCTTTCATCTGACTGAGTCTTTAGCAAGTCTTAGATAATAGCTTCAGAATCCGCCCATGTCTGGTGACCATTGCAAGACAAAGTGTGTCTCCTTTGAGGAGCCCACACCTGTGTCCTCAGGTATGTCTCTCCATTAACCGTCTACACTTCCACCTATGTTAAAATTCCCTCAGACCCCATTTCTGCTTCAGATGGCTTACCCCGAGGTTCCATTTGGCAAGAAAGTCAAGGACCTGGCTTTATCTGAGTAGAGGCCTCTCAACTCCTCAGACTGCATGCGTGAATCAGTGTGAAGTGGTCATGCAGCAGTGTGAAGTGGTCATGTAGCAGTGTGACACAGTCATGCAGCGGTGTGATGTGGTCATGTGGCAGTGTGAAGTGGTCATGTAGCAGTGTGACACAGTCATGCAGCGGTGTGAAGTGGTCATGTGGCAGTGTGACACAGTCATGCAGCGGTGTGAAGTGGTCATGTGGCAGTGTGACACAGTCATGCAGCGGTGTGAAGTGGTCATGTGGCAGTGTGACACAGTCATGCAGCAGTGTGAAGTGGTCATGTAGCAGTGTGACACAGTCATGCAGCGGTGTGAAGTGGTCATGTGGCAGTGTGAAGTGGTCACGTAGCAGTGTGACACAGTTATTCAGCAGTGTGATGTGGTCATGTGGCAGTGTGAAGTGGTCACGTAACAGTGTGACACAGTCATGCAGCGGTGTGAAGTGGTCATGTGGCAGTGTGAAGTGGTCACGTAGCAGTGTGACACAGTCATGCAGCGGTGTGATGTGGTCATGTGGCAGTGTGAAGTGGTCATGTAGCAGTGTGACACAGTCATGCAGGGGTGTGAAGTGGTCATGTGGCAGTGTGAAGTGGTCACGTAGCAGTGTGACACAGTCATGCAGCGGTGTGAAGTGGCCATGTGGCAGTGTGAAGTGGTCATGTAGCAGTGTGACAGTCATGCAGCACTGTGAAGCAGTCATGGGGCAGTGTGAAGCAGTGTTGCCGGCCTGTGCCTGCCACTGCTAACAGGTGTGCTTACGCTGTGCTAGCTAAGAAGCAAAGGGAGAGGGGAAGAAGTTGTGTTCCTCTCTCTTCTCAGGGTACATCACGAATGCCCTAACCTCCTTCCCAATAGACCCCCCCTCATGCAGGCTTCACCACCTTCTGACAATGCACAGACTTGGGTCCATGTCCTTAATGCAAAAGGCTTTCAGGTGCACTTCACCTATAAATCCTAGCAACCTGGATTTCTTTTTAAACACACTGAGAAGAAAGTAGAAATTTACCTTAGTGTAGAAGCATCACACGAGGCAGGCCTCTGTTCTGGTGCCACCCTTGGGGTAGGGGTAGAGTCTGCCTCTCTTGCCTGGGTCCTCCTTGGAAACAGAGAGTAAAGACCTGGCTTTGAAGGTTGAAGGAGGATTGGACACCAGGGAAATTGAAGAAGCTGTTTAATGAAAACAGTTGTCAGCTTATTTGTAAGAGCGGCTTGAAGCCACGGTCAAGATGTGTGATGCTTTGAATATGCTTGGCTCAGGGAGTGGTGCTATTAGGAGGTGCGGTCTTGTCAGAGTAGGTGTGGGCTTATTGGAGGAAGTGTGTCACTGTAGGGGTGGGCTTTGAAACTCCACCCAGTGTAGAAGAGATAGTCTTTCCTTATCAGTCTTTAGATGAAGAGGTAGAACTCTCAGCTCCTGCACCATACCTGCCTGGATGCTGCCATGTTCCTGCCTTGATGATAACAGACTGAACCTCTGAACCTGTAAGCCAGCCCCAGTTAAATGTCATCCTTCTAAGACTTGCCTTGATCATGGTGTCTGTTCACAGCAGTAAAACTCCAACTAAGACACCAGAGTATACTGTTGCCCAAGAAACTAGAAACCTGGGGTTGGGGATTTAGCTCAGTGGTAGAGCACTTGCCTAGAAAGCACAAGGCCCTGGGTTCAGTCCCCAGCTCCGGAAAAAAAAAAAAAAAAAGAAAGAAAGAAACAGGATTAAAAGGCTTAGGTATGGAAGTGGTCCCCATTTCTTGTAAGCACAGAAGATGAAATAGTTATAATAGAGCAGCTAACTAGGGAATGGTATCATCAGCCAAGCATCACTCGCATTCATGTCTGTACTGATCTTTTGATCAAGCAGGTGGCCAAATTAGCTTGTGTCTCACATTGTTGGCTGATGGAGAGGGACTTGCTTGTGGCTATAACACCTGTGGCTGGTTGCAATCAGGATCTATAGCAAATCAGCCTTGGAAAGTTACAAGCCAGTTACATAGTAAGAGGGTCATTGGCCTTGCCTATGGTCATATCTCATTCATGGCTATTCTGGACAACAGGGAGGTGCGGCTCTAATGGAAATGGGTAGCTAGGCTTGAGAAACTATGGCAACTGGCTGATCTCAATGATAACGACGGCTCTGAGCTGAATGCATGTGGACCAAATTATTTATAGGTATGCACATATCCCGACACTAACTCTAATTCTAGCTTGCTCTGTTCCGGGGGAGCTAATACACAGAGACAGCTGGGAACCGGCAAAGAAAATAACCTGCTAAGCACAGCACGTATCTTGGTGGAACAGGAAGGATCGTTAGCCTGTCACTCCACCCACACGCCTGCTGCCAAAACTCAGGGTGTGCATGTGTACATGTGTGGGCAATGTCAAGGTCAGTCTACGATCCTCCCACTTCCCCAGCTTCTGCAACTGGTGATGCTTTTGTCTGTTCAGCTACCTCTGCGGCCAGAAGGTGTCTTCTGTCTGAAGAGCACGAAGCCTTTTTAACAGTTACAGAGTCACCAAGGAAAGAATTTGATAGCCCAGAGAGTGCTGATGTGAGGTTTGGAGCAGATGGGAAATATATTCCTGTCTATAAAGCTTCTTTGACCTGTAGGAGATTGGTCTCATGCTGCTTGTATTCAAATGCTAAATACTGGTCCCCAAGATCTGGTTGTTCCTCTGATGAGGAGATCCTTAGGGACCATAAACCTCACATACACCAAATGATGCTGTGTAACCATGCTCCCCAAGTTTATTGGTCAATATAAGCCTGTGATGGAGCGATAGGCAGAGGAGGCAGATTTTCATCTACTTGGCTCTGGATGCAGGAAGAGAGAAGTGAGGAGAGAAAGGAGATGGAGAGAGGAGGAAGCCACCATGAGAGGAGATGGACCCTGAGCACGTGGCCAGGAGAAATAGCAAGTAACAGGGACATATGTCTGTCATGTAAGCTAAAATAGGGGGAAAAAACTCTACCAAATAAAGCATTGTTAAAAATTATAGGATTAAGCCCAGTGGTAGTGGTGCATAACTTTAATCCCAGAACTCTGGAGGCAGAGGCAGGCAGATCACTGTGAGTTTGAGGCCGACCTTATATACACAGTGAGTTCCAGGACAGACAGGGCTACGCAGAGACACCCTGTTCCACAAACAAACAAACAAGCAAACAAATAAGCCAAACCAAAATAAGAAAACCTAGGAGTTACAGATAGGAGAAAAGGGAATTAGAAAACACTCAAGAAAATCTCCCCAAGTGTAGCATCCACATCTTAGGAGCTCATTTGGCAAGCGTTCAGTTCAATGGGTGAAAAGCAAATTCAAGTTAATTATGGGTGTCTTAGGGTTTTATTGCTGTGAAGAGACACCATGACCAAGGCAACTCTTATAAGAACATTTAATTGGGGCTGGCTTACAGGTTCAGAGGTTCAGTCCATTATCATCAAGGTGGGAGCATGGCAGCATCCAGGCAGACATGGGGCTAGAGGAGTTGAGAGTTCCACCTCTTGTTCTGAATGCAACTAGGAGAAGACTGGCTTCCAAGTAGCTAGGATGAGGGTTTTAAAGCTCACACCCACAGTGATACACCTACTCCTAATGGTGCCACTCCCTGGGCCAAGCATATTCAAAGCACCATAATGGGTATGTTTCAGAACACCAAGAACAAAGCTAAAAGCTTCCAGGGGTGGGGGGAATGGGGGAAGCCACAGTAGGACTGCAGAGATGGCTCAGTGGGTGAAGCACATGCTTTGCAAACATTAGGACCTGATTTTGGGTCCCCAAGACCCATGTCAAATGGGATGAAATGTTTGAGATTCTAAGTGTTTTTACGGTGAGATACAATTGAGACAAGAGAGTCCTTGGAGGTCATGCTGGCCTGGTGTACTTAGCAGCAGAGGACAAAAGACTTAGAAAGTGGGGACAGATGACAGAGGTTGTCCTCTGATCCCCATGTGCATGCTGTGCCCTCTGACCTCCATGTGCATGCTATGGTGGTTTAATTAGGAGTGGCCCCCAGAGACTCATGTATTTGAATGCTTGGCCCATTAGGAGTGGCACTATTAGGAGGTGTGGCCTAGTTAGAGGAAATGTGTCACTATGTGGGCGGGCTTTGAGGTCTCCTGTGTTCAAACTCAGTGTGACACAGTCTTCTCCTTCTTGTGGGTCAAGTAAGCCAGCCCCAATTCAATGTCTTCTTTTATAAGAGTTGCTGTCTCTTCACAGCAATGAAATCATAACAAAGACACATGAGTACCTACCTAATTCCACATAAATATCATTTATTAAAAAAATATACGTATAATGAAAAAGGACTTGAAAATGGTAGAGAAAGCAGCAATGCTTTCACAATACTGAGGGGAAGTTATTCCTAACCTAGAGTTTCGAGCTCAGTAAAAATGATCAGTCAAATTTAAGAATAGGAGAGAGTCATTTCAGACACTGGTGGTGTGTGGAACTTTACCTAAAGAAGCTTCTACAATAGAAATTATATAGCAAAGCCAGAGTTAACCGAGAAAGAGAGAAATGATCTGAGAAAGCCCAGGACAAAGCCCATGCATGAAGCAAGCAAGGCTCAACAGAGGCAGAAAAGGAGCCAGCAGCACAGTATCGAAAGGGAAAACGAGAGGCAGACACATTAGGAATGCCTTTGACGATGTAGAAAACACACTGAGCTGGTGAGATGGCTCAGAGGTTAAGAGCACTGGCTGTGCCTCCAGAGGTGCTGAGTTCAATTCCCAGCAACCACATGGTGGCTCACGACCATCTGTAATGGGATCCGATGCCCTCTTATAGTGTGTGTGAAGACAGCTACAGTGCACTCATAAATAAATATCATTAAAAAAGAAAAGAAAATACACTGTTTGTTTTCACTACTCACAGTGTAAGCCACAACAGTCCTAGAAACGAAAAAGGAGCAGTTTAAAGACGCGCTTACATGGTCAACTCCAGGAAAAACAAAATGTTATGTAAGGAAGGATTCCTTAAACTATTGAGCTCAGTTGTAGCTAATATCTGGGTGTATTTGTGTGCGGTGTGTGGGTACACGCGTGCATGGTTGGACATGCATGTGTATGTGTGTGCACGTGGAGGTCAGAGGCTGATGTTAGGGGGCTATTGCTCATATTACTCAATCACTCTCCATTTTGCATACTGCAGCAGGGTCTCCCACTTGAGCCTAGACTACATCACTGATTAGTTTAGCCTAGCTAGGCAGCGGCTGGCTCCGCGAATCTACAGTCCATCTGAACTCCAGTTTTCACGATTATTCAGCGGTGCTTTACCTGCCCCGCCCACCCTGCCTTGCTCCCCCAGCCCTGTTTACATCTTTATCGTGTGAACGCAGCATCGATCGAATAAAATAAGAGGAAGGGTAGTGAACTCTTCGTTCACACGAGGGAGACATTTGCAGATATCTTAGCTGGGATAGGGCTGGGACTACTCAGCGTCTACACTCAGGGTTTCTTCCCCTTCCTGCGTTCCAGCAATCTTGCCAGGACGCGGCAGGTCGTCTAGCTGTTTGATTGGACAGCTTTATTTCCCTTTTGGTCTGCAGTGAGCAGGCCCCGCATGGCCAGAACGGGAGTCTGGGAAGGACTGCCCACATTGTTCCTGCGTCCTTCCGAGACTGCCTGCCTGGCTCTGAGGAAGTCATACAATGAAAACAGGTCTGCTATAAGGGCAGACCAGAATACGGGGGACACAGACACTGAAGGTCTGCATTCTTGTGTCACAAAATAGTGAGTTAGACCTAGGGCATGTGGAGAGGGGTGGAAACAGAGGCGGAAAATCAGATAGTGGAACTGTGCGAGTGAGGTGGGAAACCAGTCACTCAAAGCCTGACGAGAAGTGAGTTCTACCAATCTGTCAGTGCTCAGAAGGCCACAGGGCCAAGACTTTGCTTCCTTCCTTCCTCCTCCCTCCTCCTCCCTCCCTCCTCCTCCTCCCTTCCTTCCTCCTCCTCCCTCCCTCCCTTCCTTCTTTCCTTCCTTTCTTCCTTCCTTCCTTCCTTCCTTCCTTCCTTCCTTCCTTCTTTCCTTCCCTCCTCTCTATCTCCCTCCCTCCCCCTCCCTCCCTCCCTCCCTTCCTTCCTCCCTCCCTCCCTTCCTCCCTTCCCCCCTCCCTCCCTTCATTCCTCCCCTCCTCCCTTCCTCCCTTCCTCCCCTCCCTCCCCCTCCTCCCTCCCTCCCTCCTCCCTCCTTCCTCCTTCCTTCCTTCCCCTTCCTCCTCCCTCCTTCCTTCCTCCCTCCCTCCTTCCTCCCTTCCTCCTCCCTTCCTCCTTCCTCCCTCCTCCTCCTCCCTCCTTCCTCCTCCTCCTCCTCCTCCCTCCCTCCCTTCCCCCCCCCTCCTCCCTTCCTCCCTCCTTCCTCCCTTCCCTCCCTTCCTTCCTTCCTCCCTCCCTCTTCCTTCCTCCCTCCCTTCCTCCCTTCCTCCCTCCCTTCCTTCCTCCCTTCCTTCCTTCCTTCCTCCCTTCCTTCCTTCCTTCCTCCCTCCCTTCCTTCCTCCCTCCCTCCCCTCCTCCCCTCCTTTCTTCCCCCCCCCCTCTCCCCCCCCCCCCCCCCTCTCCCCCCCTCCTCCCCCCCTCCCCTCCTTCTCCCCCCCTCCCTCCCCTCCCCCCCCCTCCCCCCCCCCCTCCCCCTCCTCTCCTCCCTCCCTCTCTCCCTCCCCCTCTCTCTTCCTTCCTTCCTTCCTTCCTTCCTTCCTTCCTTCCTTCCTTCCTTCCTCCTCCCTTCCTCCCTCCCTCCCTTCCTCCTTCCTCCCCTCCTTCCTCCTTCCTCCCCTCCCTCCTCCCTCCCTCCCTCCCTTCCTTCCTGTCTTCCTCCCTTCTTCCTTCCTTCCTTCCTTCCCTCCTACCTACCTTCCTTCCTTCCTTCTTTCCTCCCCTCCTTCCTTCCTTCCCTCCTTCCCTTCCTCCCTCCCCTCCTTCCTTCCTCCCTCCCTCCCTCCCTTCCTCCCTCCCTCCCTTCCTCCTTCCTCCCTCCCTCCCTCCCTCCCTCCCTCCCTCCCTTCCTTCCTTCCTTCCTTCCTCCCTTCCTCCCTTCCTCCCTTCCTCCCTCCCTCCCTCCCTCCCTTCCTTCCTTCCTCCCTTCCCCTCCCTTCCTTCCCTCCCTCCCTCCCTCCCCCTCCCTTCCTCCCTCCCCTCCCTCCTCCTCCCTCCCTCCCTCCTCCTTCCTTCCTTCCTTCCTCCCTCCTCCCTTCCTCCTTCCTCCCTCCCTTCCTTCCCTCCTCCCTCCCTTCCCCCCTCCCTCCCTCCCTTCCTCCTTCCTTCCTTCCTCCCTCCCTTCCTTCCTCCCTTCCTCCTTCCTTCCTCCTTCCTTCCTTCCTTCCTTCTCCTTCCTCCTTCCTTCCTCCTTCCTTCCTCCTTCCTCCCTCCCCTCCTTCCTTCCTCCTTCCTTCCTCCTTCCTTCCTCCTTCCTTCCTCCTTCCCCTTCCTTCCTCCTTCCTTCCCTCCTTCCTTCCCTTCCTCCTCCCTCCTTCCTTCCTTCCTTCCTTCCTCCTTCCTTCCTTCCTTCCTTCCTTCCTTCCTCCTTCCTCCCCTCCTTCCTTCCTCCTTCCTCCCTCCCTCCTTCCTTCCCTCCTCCTTCCTCCTTCCTCCCTCCTTCCTCCTTCCCCCCTCCCTCCCTCCTCCCTCCTCCTCCTCCCTCCTCCCCCCTCCCCCTCCTCCCTTCTTCCTCCTTCCTTCCTTCCTCCCTTCCTCCCTCCTTCCTCCCTCCTCCCTTCCTCCCTTCCTCCTCCTTCCTCCCCTTCCTCCTCCCCTCCCTCCCTCCCTCCCTCCCTTCCTTCCTCCTTCCTTCCTCCCTTCCTTCCTTCCTTCCTTCCTCCCTTCCTCCCTCCTCCCTTCCTTCCTTCCTCCCTCCCTCCTCCCTCCCTCCCTCCCTCCCTCCCTCCCTCCCTCCCTCCCTCCCTTTCCTCCCTCCCTCCTCCTTCCTTCTTCCTTTCTTTCCTTCCTTCCTTCCTCCCTTCCTTTCTTTCTTCCTTCCTTCCCTCTTCTTCCTTTCCTTTTCCTCCCTGCCCTTCCCCTTCCCCTTCCCCATCCTTGCCTTCCCCCTCCTCCCTCCTCCCCCCTCCCCCCTCCCCTCCCCCCCCTCCCCCCCCCCCCCCCTCCCTCCCTCCCTCCTCCCCCCTCCCTCCCTCCTCCCTTCCTCCTTCCTCCCTCCCTCCCCCCTCCCCTCCCTCCCCCCCTCCCACCCTCCCTCCCTCCCTCCCTCCCGCTCCCCCCCCTTCCTTCCCACCTCCCTCCCTCCCTCCCCCCCTCCCTCTCTCTCTCTCTCTCTCTCTCTCTCCTTCCTTCCTTCCTTTCCCTTCCCTTCCCCTTCCTTCCTTCCTTCCTTCCTCCCTTCTCCTTCCTTCCTCCTTCTTCCTTCCTTCCTTCCTCCTTCCTCCTTCCTTCCTCCTTCCTTCCTCCTTCCTCCTCCTCCCCCCTTCCTCCTTCCTCCTTCCTTCCTCCTTCCTTCCTCCTTCCTCCTTCCTTCCTCCTTCCTTCCTCCTTCCTTCCTCCTTCCTCCCTCCCTCCTTCCTCCTTCCTTCCTCCCTTCCTTCCTTCCTTCCTTCCTTCCTTCCTCCCTCCTTCCTTCCTCCCTTCCTTCAGATCGGCCGAGCTC